>NW_027361810.1:23430000-23672500 GCF_039654945.1 Dendrobates tinctorius | reverse complement strand
GGTGCACTGGGCACCTGAGACTCGGCAGTTGGTGATAGTATCAGCCAGGGAAGATACATCAAACCGAGTAGCTGTCCTGAAAGAGATGCATTTGCAGTGTCTACGTGTCAAACAATTGGTTAGGCAGAGTAATATGAAGGCTGCTCAACGCCTAGAGATAGCAAGAGAGGCTATGGATCGATGGATCGGTGGGTTTGAGGAAAGATGTGGTTCCGGTACCCAAAGCTATGATTGGGAGAATTATTGGAAGGTCCGGGAAGGTAATGCAAGACCTTGTGAATATCTCCGGTGTGGTGAGGGTGGGGATCCCTCCTGATGATGACCAGGTATCCAGGGAAGCGGATAGGATTTCCATCATGGTGGTTGGCTCCGTGGAAAGCCTGAGAGACTTTCGGATGCTCGTGGAGTATAGAGTGGAGTACCTGCAAGAAATTGAGCAGTTGAGGCTGGACCGTCGGCGAATTAATAAAGAAATACAGAATACCAGGTGGCCGCCGCCTCCAACCCAAGATGTAAGGACCCGAACGGTTCCTCCAAGAAGTGACAGGGCAGATGGCAGAAGAGTGTCAGCAAGGGGTAGTTCGACTGGCAGGATGACGTTGAAAGACCATAGTTCCTGTGAGACGCTGACTGAGTCAGACTCAGACCAGACAGCAGGCTCTACTAAGACTTATGACCGCACCAACCGAGAGAGACGGTCAGTGAGAGAAAGATCAGGTGACGAAGTGTACTGCAGACAGATGGAGACTAGAGAGTGTCTGATGACGCAGACAAACAGTGACTGGAGGGTCAAAGACAATGACCGGCATTATGACCGCTGGGAGCGGGGGAGGCCTAATGTAGAGATGAGGCCGTATGACAAATGGAAACGGTTCTCTCGACCTGGTGGGCAAGGTGTAGTGAGTGCCCAGTCTCGAGAGCCGGGGGTTATGCTGTGTGTTCAACCCCACAGGTTTGAACATAGGGGGGGAGGTATGTGGTGCAGTGACCGCTGTGTCCGCTAGGGGGCGCTGTGTGGGTGTCCCAGGACAGCCGTATAAGCATTTCCATTGCCCTGATAGGTGTAGGATACTGAAAGATCATAATGATCAGCAGAGGTACTGCTGAGTAGTACGTTCTGTTACAATGTGTCAGGGAAGCCTGTGTGTGGTTGTGTGCAATAGGACCTTGGGTGAGGTCATAGCCATGTGATCACCTGTGGGTGTGGTTATGGACCATATAAGGTACCTGAGGTCTGGTCACATGTGGTGAATGCAGAGACCCGATTGGTCCGTTTGGAAGGTCTCGTGTGGCTTCCTGCTCGACAGCAAGTCTGGACGCTGTGACTAATGGCGAAGTGTGCCTGACAGTTCCCAGGGAGAGGGAATGAACATTAGCAGTGTAAAGCAGCATGCAAGGTAACCCGGAGACGGGACTGCTACTGAGAGACTGTATAGCCTGTTGGCTAGATGAAGCACAGCCTGTGTGACTAGGAGGGCTATAGGGGAGCAGAGCTCCAGTGTGAAGATACCCTGCTGTCTGCTATAAGACTGTTGCATATCGTGATTGGTTTATGATAATGAATAAACCTCATGGACTGTGATATTGCTTTATGGAAACCTGTGCCGGACGTGATTATTCGCTGCCATGCGAGTGTCTCCCCAACCCTGAATGACAGCGCTACCTCACAGTGTATATAAATTAACTGTTTGTTTTGCAGAATTGTAAAAACATTGATGAGAACCTGATACCAATTGCAGACCTCTCGGATTTTCAAAGAGGCCAAATTGTTGGTGCCCGTATGGCAGGTGCTTAGTGTAACAGAAAGTGCCCGAATGCTTGGCGTGTCAAGAGGTACTGTCTCCAAAGTAATGACTGCATTTGAAAGAGAAGGAAAAACGTCCACAGCAAAGCACAGGTCCGGCCGAAAGTCGAAGTTGACTGAGAGAGACCGTCGGACTCTAAAGGGAATTGTGAGAGAGGATCGCAAGACCACGGCTCCGAAAATCACTGCTGAGCTCAATGAACACCTACAGAACCCAGTTTCCACGAAAACTGTTCGTCGGGAGCTGCACAAATCTGGATTCCACGGAAGAGCTGCAATTCGAAAACCGCTGCTCTCAATGACAAATGTTTCCAAGCGTTTAGAGTGGTGTAGAAACCTCCAGAGTTGGTCCCTTGAGCAGTGGAAACGTGATATTCTCAGACGAATCATCGTCTGACCTCCGGCCGAGTGTACGTTTGGAGACTGCCGAAAGAAGCATTCCAATCAGACTGCCTTCTCACAACCGTAAAACATGGCGGAGGTTCTGTGATGATCTGGGGTGCTATTTCGTGGAGATCCACCTGGCCAATGATATCCCTTTATGGAAGAATTAACAGCCGCGATTATTTAGGCATTTTGGGCGACCAAGTGCATCCTATGGTTCAAGCACTGTTCCCGGAGGGGAACGCCATCTTTCAGGATAATGCACCAATTCATACAGCTAGAATCGTTAAAGCATGGCATAAGGAACATTGTAATGAAGATGAGCATCTCATCTGGCCCCCACAATCCCCAGACCTCAACATTATTGAGCATTTATGGTTGATTTTAGAGATTCAAGTTAGTCGTCGATTTCCACCGCCATCGTCGCTCAAAGAACTGGAGGGTGTTTTACCTGAAGAATGGGCTACAATTCCTTTGGAAACAATTCATCCCTTGCATGAATCCATACCTCGGAGAATTGAGGCTGTAATCGCCGCAAAAGGTGGACCTACACCATATTAAACAAACTTTTGTTGATGTTTCCAGGTGTTTCCATTATTTTGTCCAACCCCTGTATATATAGTATGTGTGTGTATATACAGCGTGTATATATATATACAGTATGTGTGTATCTACATTATATATACAGGTGCTTCTCACAAAATTAGAATATCATCAAAAAGTTCATTTATTTCAGTTCTTCAATACAAAAAGTGAAACTCATATATTATATAGAGCCATTACACACAGAGTGATCTATTTCACGTGTTTATTTCTGTTAGGCTGTGTTCACATGTTGTGTTTTTTTTCGCGTTTTTCCCGCGGATTTACCAAAAAACGCCTAAAAGAAGCTTCCCATTCATTTTAATGCATTTTGCACTTTTGGTGCATATTGATGCGTCTTTTACTGCGAAAAAACGCTTTGCGGTAAAAATCGCAGCATGCTCATTGATTTTGCGGTAAATTCCGCATTTCTGGCTATTTTCTATGTGTCTGGGGACTCTCCGGAAAAAATCGCGGCAAAAATGCGCGGAAAAAAACGTGCGTTTTCTGGGAAGGAGTCCGGTTTTTATGCAGAAATTTTCTGCATACGTGTGCACATAGCCTGAGATGTTGATGATTATGGCTTACAGCCAATGAAAACCCAAAAGTCATTATCTCAGTAAATTAGAATAATTAACAAAAAGGTGAGGATCTGCAATGAAGAATGGCAGAGGATCCCTAAATCTAGGTGTGAAAAACTTGTTCCGTCATTCCCAAGAAGACTCATGGCTGTACTAGCTCAAAAGGGTGCTTATACTCAATAATGAGCAAAGGGTCTGAATACTTATGACCATGTGATATTTCAGGTTTTTTTGTTTAATTTGCGAACATTTCTACATTTCTGGGGTTTTTTCAGTCAAGATGGGTTGCAGAGTTTACATTAATGAGAAAAAAATAAACTTTTTTGAATTTACCAAATGGCTGCAAAGAGTGAAAAATTTAAAGGGGTCTGAATACTTTCCGTACCCACTGTATGCTTTTCCATACTTGTCCCCCATCCTGGTATATTCTCTTCCATCCTGGTCCCCTATCCTGGTATATGCTCCCTCATCCTGGTCCCCCATCCTGTCCTGTTATATGCTCCTCCATCCTGGTATATGCTCCCCTATCCGGTCATATGCTCCCCATCCTTCCTGCGCTGCTGTTGATCCATCCATGTGTACATACATAAAACAAAACACTCCTACTCACTTTTCTCCCGTTCCCCTGCAGTGCGTTGACGGCACTATCTAAATAAAATGCTGGAGTCAGAGCGTGCACATACCGTGCTATCCGGCGCCATTTTGTTGAAGACACTGTGTGCAAATTTGTCTTTAACAAAATGGCGCCGGAGTTGCTCTTTGCCCAGGGACTGAATCCAGCCAGCGCCAACGCATCTCCGGCGCCACACTCCTCCATCCTCGTCCTCCTCCCTGTCACTGCTGGATGTGTCCGGAGTCTGGCCACACTGCACAGGCGCAGTCTATAGATGCTTCGGACAGAAGGACACATCCAGCGCTATATTAGGTATATGTGTATATATGAACATACATATGTGTGTGTGTTTGTATGTGTATATATATGTCACGAGTATGTCACGTTCTCCTGGGAAATCTGGGGTTAGGCGATCTTTACGTACCGTGAATCACAGGTCTTGCATTTGGCTTTTGTGTTTTGTTCCTCATATTAAATGGACTTTGTTTCATTTGGCACTGAAAAGGTTAACAACTCTTTGTATGCTGGTTAGAGACATGCAGCTCCATCTCACAGCTGCTCCTAACCTGCTTATTTTCTCTATAAAACTTGGCCAGACCTTCTCATCCCTGCCTGTGAAAGTTTTGCTTCCATGCTTGCTGGAGTTGGTGTGCTGAAGTTGGAGTTTGTAGTTGCTGTTGGAGATTGTTGCTTGCTGTTTTTGGATGTATGCTTTTTTCCATTATTCTGTTCACATTTGGTTTGTACCTCCCTGTCCTTCCATTTATTCCTCTGTAGCCTTGGTGAGTGTTTTGGTATGTATGTTACTTTTTGTTATCCCTCTTTGTCTTACGTGTATATACAATAACATATCTGTCCCATGCCTCCTGGGGTGGGGGAGAGACAGCTTAGGACATTAACAAGTGCATAGTAAGGTCAGAGGCCTCTCTACTTTTAAGAGTATCCCGGGTCAGGGATAGTTAATGTGATGATGAGTGGACCTCCAAGGGTGGACCCGCTGGACCGTGATAACGAACCTCCCCCAGACGCGCGGACCAGGTGGACCAACCCGTATACAGGGAGCATTAGGGGCAGGCCCGAGGGAGACTATCACCACGGCAGCTGGTACCCGGGGACGAACAACAGACCTCAGCGAAGGACAAGGCAGACTGGTGGCAGACAGACAGGGCTGCGACACGGGAACATGGAGAGGGTGGTGACACTGGTAGGAAGACACGGCTGGAACACAGGTACACGGACAGATGGAAGTCACTGGCGGGAAGACACCGCTGGAACACAGGTACACGGACAGATGGAAGACACGGCAGGAACACAGGTACACGGACAGGATACGGAGACACTGGAAAGCAGGCACTAGGAGAAAGCACATGGAGGGCATAAGGTCAGAGACAAGGCGACAGGGCTAGCAACAGAGAAGACAAGGAGCGTAAGAGGACGTGGGGCCAGAATCACTTGTATTGCACAAATGACAGTCAGGCACAGCCCGGAGGAAGGGGCGGCCTGATAAGCAGAGTGCGCAGAGGACTTCCGGGTCAGGAACCTCCGAGCCATAGAGCAGGCTGGAGAGGAGGCTGGGTTGATAGGCATGGTTGCTTAGGAACGGGGCGTGCGTGTGCCACTGAACTCAGTGCGCGCGCGCCCTCGACGGAAGACAGGAGCAGGGACCAGAGCGGGCACGCGCCGGGACGCCGAGGACCGGTAAGTACAGCGGGGCTCAGGGGAAGGAGGCAGCGGCAGAGAGGCAGGAGCTGGAGGCGACGGCGGCATGACAGTACCCCCCTCCTTACGCGCCCCCCTCCTTCCTACGGCTGGAAAGAAATTTAGCCAGGATTCGAGGCACCTGGCTGTTCTCCCGGGGTTCCCAAGATCTCTCCTCAGGGCCAAAACCCTTCCAATCAACCAGAAAAAAGGTTTTGCCTCTTCGCTTTTTCATGGCGAGGATGTCCTTGACCTCAAACACATAATCAGTGGAGACCGGTTGAGGCGAAAGAGTGGTAGAAGCATGAAACTGATTGAGGATGACTGGTTTCAGAAGAGAAACATGGAATGAATTGGGTATACGGAGCGAGGCGGGTAGCCTCAACTTGTAAGAGGCATCATTGATGCGAGCCAAGACTTCGAAGGGTCCAATGTACCGGGGGCCCAGCTTACATGAAGGGATCTTTAGGTGGATGAATTTAGAAGACAGCCAGACCTTATCTCCCGGATGATATAGTGGAGGGTCTAGGCGCCTCTTGTCCGCGTGTCTCTTCATTCTGTCCAGAGCTTGTTCGAGAGCGGTCCTGGTCTCCTGCCAGATCCTGGAGAACTCCCCGGACAGCAGATCAGCTGCTGGCACACCCCAGACAGGAGGCACCGGCAGGGGTACACCAGGATGTTACCCATGGACGACAAAGAAGGGCGACTTGGACGAAGATTTGCTGGCGTGATTGTTGTATGCGAATTCAGCCCACGGGAGTAAGTCGGTCCAGTCGTTCTGGTGGGCGTTAGAGAAAGAGAGTCTGGTTAGTGCGTTCTACTTGACCATTGGTTTGCGGGTGCTATGCCGAGGAGAAGTCAAGCGGTGACGTTCATACTCTTGCAGAGCACCCTCCAGAACCTCGAGGTGAATTGGTGTCACGCCGTGCTCACCTGGGGGCGGGACCTCTGTCCCGACGTCATCTCTTCCGGAGCCGCGGTCACTCCGGGGGTCCCGTCGGGTGTGCACGTGCAGTTCTCGTCCCTGGGTCTCCTCCTATATGTCACGTTTGCACTTGCGCGCTCCTGTCAGTGCTGTATAGGGCTCGGTCCTCTCTATGGTAATGGAGGACCTGACCCGGAACCTGTAGTGGTCATGTGCTTTCTGGCTAGGTCCTGACCCGGAACCAGTAGTAGTCATGTGCTATATCAGACGACCTCCCCCTAGGGGAGGTGCCTGGTTATTGTTGTGCTTCCTGGCTTGGTCTGCCGTGTCCCTGCCTGGCTGTGCGCTGTATTCAGGTCCCCTGCCTTGCACTCTGTTGTGCCTCTTGGCACACGCTCTGAATCTGCACTCTGCTTTGTACTTGGTTGTGCCTCCTGGCACACGCTCTGACCCTGTGCTCTGGCTCATACTCGGTTGTGCCTCCTGGCACATGCTCTGACCCTGTGCTCTGTCTCGTACTCGGTTGTGCCTCCTGGCACATGCTCTGACCCTGTGGTCTGTCTCGTACTCGGTTGTGCCTCCTGGCACATGCTCTGATCCTGTACTCAGTCTCTTACTCTGTTGTGCCTCCTGGCACACGTACCAATCCTGCGCTCTGTCTTATGCTCAGTTGTGCCCTCTGGCACACACCCTGCTCCTGTACTCTGTTACACCTCCTGGCACACCTGCTGCCTGACTCAGTGCTCTGACGTGCTCCTTGCACGCATCCTGCTTCACTCACACCCGGACGAACGAAGTCTCTGTATACCACGTGTTCCCGTGTCCACGCTTTACACGTTCCTGCAGACACGTTCACCCATTTGTGTCTCCTGTGAGCCGGCCGCCTGGTGCCAGCAGTCGTGGTGCCTCACCCCCGGGGGCTTGCCCCTGACACTCCCTGTATAGGGGGTGGTCTTCACTAGATCAGCTCGCCCTGGGAGGGTTGGTGTCACGACCCAGAGGGTCCAGGAGTTGTCACAATTGGACTCCCCTGACTGAAACAATATGTTGTGGAAGGCCATGAACACGAAAAACATGGTGGACGAAAATCTTCGCTAGCTCGGGTGCTGAGGGTAAACCCGGAAGCAAGATGAAATGAGCCATCTTGGAAAGCCTGTCCACTACCACGAGGATGACTGTGCAGCCCGAAGACTGAGGCAGATCTGTAATAAAGTCCATGGCAATGTGCTGCCAAGGAGCTGAGGGAACTGGAAGCGGGTGTAAAAGACCGGAGGGAAGCTGTCTAGGAACCTTGTTCTTGGCACAAGACGGACAGGAGGCAATGAAGTTACGGACATCTTGGGGAAGTGTCGACCACCAGTAGTAGCGGAACACGAGGATGAGAGTCTTTTTGAGACCTACATGAACTGCCAGTTTGGAGGCATGACCCCAGCTCAGGACTCGCCTTCTGTTGTTCACGGGAACAAAGGTCTTACCCGGAGGCAGGGAAGTCAAACTGATGGGTGCTAGCGTGATGACCTTGGAAGGGTCCAAGATGTGCGTGGGCTCCTCCTCGGTATCCACCGACAAAAAGGACCTGGACAGTGCGTCAGCTTTGAGGTTTTTATTGCCAGGACGGAAGTGGAGCTCAAAATCGAAACGAGCAAAGAATAAAGCCCATCTAGCTTGCCGGGGGTTAAGTCTCTGTGCCGACTGGATATATGCCAAGTTTTTATGGTCCATAAAGATCTTAAAAGGATGTACGGCCCCCTCCAGTAGGTACCTCCATTCTTGCAACGCCAGCTTGATGGCCAACAGCTCTCTGTCACCAATGGAGTAGTTCTGTTCCGAGGAGGAAAGAATTTGGAGAAAAAAACGCAGGTGACAAACCGACCGGTGGAAGACCTCTGGGAAAGTACCGCTCCGGCCCCGGTGGCTGAGGCATCTACCTCCAGAATGAAAGGTTTGCTGGCCTCAGGACAGTGGAGGACGGGTGCTGTGGCAAAGGCTTCTTTCAGAGACAAGAAGGCATTTTCCGCCTCTGATGACCAGGTGTGAGGATTGACCCCCTTGCAGATTAGAGAGGAGATGGAACCGGCCAGTGAAGAAAAGTGAGGGATGAACTGTCGATAGTAAGTTGTGAAGCCGAAAAATCGCTGAATCGCCTTGACACCATGAGGACGCAGCCAGTTGAGCATGGCAAACACGTTCTCCGGGTCCATGCGCAAACCAGAGTCGGAGATGATGTACCCCAGGAACGGGAGAGACAATTGCTCAAAGGCGCACTTTTCAAGCTTGGCATAGAGGCAATTCTCCCTCAGGCGCTGCAGTACTAGACGAATGTTCCTTCGATGGGTAGGCAGGTCAGGCGAGAAAACTAAAATATCGTCCAGGTATACCACTACTCACGAATACAGCAGGTCTTGGAAAATATCATTCACAAATTCCTGGAACACTGCGGGGGCATTGCACAAGCCAAAGGGCATCACCAGGTACTCGTAGTGGCAGTCCCGGGTGTTGAATGCAGTCTTCCATTCATCACCGGAGCAGATACGGATGAGATTGTAGGCTCCACGGAGATCTAGTTTGGTGAAAATTCGTGCTCCCTGCAACCGGTCGAACAACTCTGGAATGAGAGGAAACGGATACTTGTTCTTTACCAAAATAGCGTTGAGACCCCGGTAGTCGATGCAGGGGCGAAGAGACCCGTCCTTCTTCTTAACAAAACAGAACCCCGTGCCTGCAAGGGACGAAGACTTCCGAATAAAACCCTTGGCCAGATTTTCCTGGACGTACTCGGTCATTGCTTGGGATTCGAGAGGATTTAACGGGTAAATACGGCCTCTGGGCGGAGTGGAGCCTAGAAGCAGATCGATCGGGCAATCATAAGGACGATGCGGGGTCACACTCTCAGCTTCTTTTTTATTGAAGACATCAGCAAAGGACCAGTAAGGTGGAGGTAAATCTGCAGGTACCAAGGCGGATTGAGGAGAATTTAACAGCCGAACGGGAAGCAGGCACTTGGTTTGGCAAGATTGACCCCAGCGTAGGATGTTACCAGATCGCCAATCAAGGATGGGTTCGTGGATTCTCAACCATGGAAGGCCTAATAGTAACGTATGGGACAACGAGGGGAGCACATAGAAGGCTATGTTCTCCCGATGCAAGGCTCCGATCTGTAGCTCCACCTCCTCGGTGACCAGGGTGACCGTCTGCCGCAAAGGCTTGCCGTCAACCGAAGCTATCCACCGAGGAGTCTCCAAGGACCTGACAGGAATCCGGAGTATTTTAACCGCCTCGAGCTGAATGAAGTTCCCTGCTGCCCCAGAATCAATGTAGGCGACCTACGAGAAGCGACAAGAGCCCAGATTCAATAAAACAGATGGTTAAGGGTAGAGAGGTATCAGTGACACCTAGGGAGGCCTCTCTTACCTGGCCTAGGCAGAGTCGTTTCCCGGCCTCTCCGGACAGGAACGTAGCAGGTGGGCGGCGCTGCCACAGTAGAAGCAGAGACCCTGAGCGACTCTCTCTCTGCGACGCTGCTCTGCTGGCTTGAGGCAGTCAACCTGCATGGGTTCAGGTGCCGAGGCCAGGGAGGCAGAAGCGAGTCGTGAACGGGGAGGACTGCGTGTGACCAAGGATAGACGGGGAGGTCTCCTCTCCCTGGTGGCTTCACGGGTTTGATCCTGGAATCGCAAGTCAATGCGCGTTGCCAGGGAAATTAGGTCTTCTAAAGACGTTGGCGTGTCCCGACCTGCCAGCTCGTCCTTGATCCGGGCAGACAAACCGCGCCAAAAAGCTCCCACTAAGGCCTCATTATTCCATCCCAGCTCGGAGGACAGGGTACGGAAGCGAATGGCGTACTGGCCAACCGAGCGGGTGCCCTGGTGGAGATTAAAAAGGGACTCGGTGGTAGAGGCCACGCGTCCGGGCTCGTCAAAGACTTTGTGAAAAGTCTCAAGAAAAGTGGCGAGCTGGGAGACCAGAGTGTCATCTCGCTCCCAGAGGGGGTTCACCCAGGCCAGAGCCTCGCCCTCCAGGTGGGACACCACGAAGGCCACCTTAGCCCGATCGGTGGGGTATTGTAGTGGGAGTAATTCAAAGTGCAATTGCCACTGATTGAGGAACCCCCGGCATAATTTGGGATTTCCACTATACCGCGGAGGTCTGGCCAGGCAGGGAGGTGGGTGTGGCGCCGGAGACTGGACAGGGATAGAGGCGGCGGACTGCAGGAATAAAAGATGGTTATCCACGGAAGCCATATAATTTAGGATGTGGGCCTGAGTGTTGCGTTGTTGGGCCAGGTCCTGCTGAAGACTAGCCAGCTGGGACGCGTTCCCTGCATCAGTGGGTTGTAAAGCTGAAATACGGGACTCCATGGACTTTAGAAAAGCCATCATCTGGGTTTGGTTTTCCCGTAGGAACAGCAGTTCCTTCTGGGCGGGGGCAGAGGTACCAGCGGAGTCCATGGCCTGACCGTACTGTGATGATGAGTGGACCTCCAAGGGTGGACCCGCTGGACCGTGATAAAGAACCTCCCCCGGACGAGTGGACCAACCCGTATACAGGGAGCATTAGGGGCAGACCCGAGGGAGACTATCACCACGGCAGCTGGTACCCGGGGACGAACAACAGACCTCAGCGAAGGACAAGGCAGACTGGTGGCAGACAGACAGGGCTGCGACACGGGAACGCGGAGAGGGTGGTGACACTGGTAGGAAGACACGGCTGGAACACAGGTACACGGACAGATGGAAGTCACTGGCGGGAAGACACCGCTGGAACACAGGTACACGGACAGATGGAAGTCACTGGCGGGAAGACACGGCAGTACACGGACAGGATACGGAGACACTGGAGAGCAGGCACTAGGAGAAAGCACACGGAGGGCGTAAGGTCAGAGACAAGGCGACAGGGCTAGCAACAGAGAAGACAAGGAGCGTAAGAGGACGTGGGGCCAGAATCACTTGTATTGCACAAATGATGGTCAGGCACAGCCCGGAGGAAGGGGCGGCCTGATAAGCAGAGTGTGCAGAGGACTTCCGGGTCAGGGACCTCCGAGCCATAGAGCAGGCTGGAGAGGAGGCTGGGTTGATAGGCATGGTTGCTTAGGAACAGGGCACGCGTGTGCCACTGGAAGATGGCGACACCCATGGAAGAAGACAGAGAGACACCGGGTCTCAGGAGGTACCGGGGGATCGGAAGGTGGGGGAGTGGAGGGGAGAAGAGAGTGCGCGCGCGCCCCCGACGGAAGACAGGAGCAGGGACCAGAGCGGGCACGCGACGGGACGCAGAGGACCGGTAAGTACAGCGGGGCTCGGGGGGAGGCGGCGCGACAGGCGGAGGCAGCGGCAGAGAGGCAGGAGCTGGAGGCGGCGGCATGACAGTTAAGGTCCCAGTTCCAGGGACAGTTTGAGGCCCCTCTTTCCTTACCGAAGACCGTAGTTCTGAGTATCAACTACTGACAATCAGACTTTACTATTTTGATTATGAATTATGGTTTAACAAAAAAACATAAAAAAACTAATATACTGAATCTGGCCTGCACTTAAATTATGGTCCCCTCAATTTAATATTTTGTTGCACGACCTTTTGAGGCAATAACTGCAAACACATTTCTGTAACTCTCAGTGAGACTTCTGCCCCTGTCCAATTGTATTTTGTCCGACTCCTCATGAGCAAGATGGCTCCTTGTGTCTCAGGGTTGAAGGTTCCTTCTCTAGACTGCAGGTCTCAGCTCCTTCCACTGATGTTCAATAGGATTTAGATGAGGGCTCATGGAAGCCACTTCAGAATAGACCAATGCCTTGCTTTCAGCCATTATTGGATATTTTTAGATGTGTTTTGGGTCAAAGTCCAGCTGAAGAATTCATGACCATGACTCAGATCGAGCTTCCTGACAATTGGCAGCACATTTTGCTCCAGAATACCTTAACAGTCATGAGACTTCATTGTACACTGCACAGATTCAAGACTCGTTGTGCCAGAGGCAGCAAAGCAGCCCCAAATTATAACAGAGCCTCCTCCATGTGTCACAGTAGGTACAATGTTCTTTTCTTTCTATGCTTCATTTTTGCATTTGTGCACATAAAGCTGATGTGATGCCAAAAACTTCCATTTGTGACTCATCCATCAAAAGGGCATACTCCCAGAAGGTTTGTGGTTTGTCACTATGCATTTTGGTAAATTCCATTTTTACTATTTTTATGATTTGCTTTTAAAAATGGTTTCCTCCTCTGTCGTCTTACATGAAGTCCACTTTGCCCTATCAGCGTCAGATCGTGCGATATGACACTGATGGACCTTCACCTTGGAGTTCACTTCTAATCTCTTTGGAAGATGTTCTGGGCTCTTTGTTTACTCTTTGTATTATCCATCTCTTCAGTTTGTCATCAATGTTCCTCTTGCGGCTGCGCCCAGGAAGGTCGGCTACAGTCCCATAGACCTTAAACTTCAGAATAATATGTTCAAATGTACTAACAGGAATGTCTGTCTGTTTGTAGAGAGTCTTATAGCCTTTATCTTTAACACATTTGTCTCTAAATTTCTTTCTAATCTCTCCTTAGCTTTTTTTTGTTTCCATCTTCAGTGTGGTCGACACCATGATACCAAAGAGCACAATGACTACTTTTCATCCTTCAAAGACATGACTGTCCGATAACAAGTTTGTAGACATTTTCTGTTGAATCACAATTCAACAGTGATGTCTGATTTTTACTAGTTGATATTCAGTAAATTTAAATTGAATATCACTTTTGTCAGTTTTGTGTTATTTCAGTGACCATTTTTGTTTTTTTTCTTATTTTAACAGAAGATAACAACAATCTTTCTCTCTCACCCATGACAGCACCACGGAGAGAGGGGATTCGCCCATCCTGGACAGAAATCTACAGATAAGAAGGCGGTACCTCCCCTCCGCCTTCAGTTGGATTCCTGTCCTTGACGGGTGACCTACAGAACCAGCAGCAGCTTACCAAAGAGGAGATCCAGGGCCGTCCCGTCCGAGGATTAACAGTGGGGAGGCCCCTGTCACGGCGGGGTCGGTTCCTGAAGCCGCCACCGCTGCAGCCGACGGGCTCGACAGGGTGGACGGGGGGGAGAGGACCGAAACGCCGCTCCGGAAAGGAGGCTGGGGTTGGTGGGGACCCAGGGCACGCGCGGGCCGCGCTATGGTACAGAGGTGTACCAATATGGCGCTGCCCCGGAAATGAACAAACGACTTCCGGGTCCCCGTGGTCGGCACATGCGCACGGCGCACTCCCCGGACAGAGAGCGGTGCAGCCTGGGAGAGGAGGTGACGTCACACGCCGGGAGATTCGAAAATGAAAGCGCTGAAAGTGCTCCTGGAAGCGTCCCGGAAGTGGGGGACAGGGGAACAGCAGGAGCAGCAGCCCAAGCAGGAGCCAGGCAGCAGCGACACCACCATCTCCGGCAAAAAAGAGTGGACAGGCGTGGTGACCGGTCTAGTAGCCACTCCACGCAGCACAGCAGATCGGCTGCAAGGAGCAGTCACCATCCTTGGATCAGCCCGTACGGGACCTGAATCCACCTCCCGAACTGGTACCTGCAACCGCACATACCTGGTGAGTGACCTTCGAGAATGTTCACCATTGTAACAGACTTCTTCTCCCTTATCAGGGAAATAAGAAGGGGGGAAAACAAAGAACGGGGTATGCCCCACTGGTAGCAGAGCCCTACCAATCTCATGAGATAAGAGGCTCCGTGAATCCCGCGGACCTAAGAGCTGTAATCAGTTCAGAGGTTCAGAGTACCCCCCCTTTTCATCCCTGACATGGGGGGGGAAGTTAAAGGGGGGACGCCATAGCGGGTTCCCAGTCACATGTCTCGACGCCAGAGGAGATTACCTCACATACCTCGGACACCGGCTCATCATCCTCAGACGAGCAAACGGGAGGCTGTCATTGTTTTCCCCTAGAGGAGGTAGTCCCGCTGGTAAAGGCAGTAAGAGCTACCATGGGGGTGGCAGACCCTCGCCCTGATAGGCCCATCCAGGACATAATGTTGGGGGACTGGGCCAAAAGGAACGCAGGGTGTTCCTGCTAAACGAGAATCTACAGGGAAAAAAAAAAAAAAAACAAGGAAAAGCCGGATAGGCAGTCCCTTCCCTTAAGAGGAAATATCCCTTTGACGAAGGGGCGTCCACATCTTGGGACAAGGCCTCGAAATCCAAAGTAGCTGTCGCCAAGGCCTCAAAAAAAAAAAAAAAGTTTGCACTCACCTTTGAGGACAGGGGTACTCTGAATCACCCCTTAGATAAAAAGGCCGATACCTTCCTCAAGGGTGCTTGGGAAGCAATAGGCCAGCTATAGCAGCAACATGTACCTCCAGAGCCTTATGGTATGGGTGGATCAACTAGATAAATAGTTGAGGGAAGGTACACCCAGGGGATAAGATTTGGGAATCTATTCCAAGAATAAGGCGAGCAGGCGGCCTTCTCGGCGGACTTATCAGCCAACTCAGTAAGATTATCATCCAAACCGGCAGCCCTGTCAAAACGCAGCCCGAAGAAAGTTGTGGCTCAAATGTTGGCCAGGGGATCAATAAATGAAGCTATGCTCGATCCACTGCGAAACTAAGTTCCTATTCAGGTGAGTTGGATCACATCCTCCAAAGGCAGGGGATAAAATGAAGGGATGCCCAATCCTGGGGCCTATAGCTTTTAAAAGGTCCTTTCATAACAAAGTTCTTTCAGAGGAGGTCACCGAGGGAACAGGAATGGGATGAGAGAAGAGGAGATAGAGGTCCTCTTCGGTAACTTATCCCGAGACAAAAACCTTCTAACTGACAGTTTGTGGAAGGAAATCTCGGACGGCCCTTGGTTATTAATTCTGATCGCCTTGGGCCTAAGAATAGACTTTCTCTCTCTCTCTCCCACCTCAAAAATACGTAGTAACTCCACTAAGATCCTCTATATGAGAACAAAAGCTCTCGAAAACTAGGTCCTAAGCTTAGTAAAGAAAGGAGTCCTCCATGATGTTTCCCTGCAGGAGAGGGGCAGAGGCTTCTATTCCCCTCTTTTTCTGGTGACCAAACCGGACGGCACCTTCCGGATAATTATAAATTTGAAAAGTCTAAACGTTTATGTCAAAAAACAAAAATTCAAAATGGAGTCAACCAAATTAACCACCAAAATCCTGTTCCCACACTGCTTTAGGACAGTATTAGATCTCAGCGACGCGTACTATCACCTCTCCATCCACGAAGACTCCAGAAAATACCTCAGACTGGAGGTCGCTATAGAGGGCGAGATAAAAGGGGTCCAATATGGGACCATGCCGTTCGGAATATCTATAGCCCCACGAGTATTCACAAAACTAGTAGCAGAAATGATGGCCCGCCTAAGGGAGCAGGACAAATTAATAATCCCATATTGGACGACTTTTAATAGCGGCTCGCCCCTAAAATGCGAGGAACAGAGGGACAGAGTAATGAACACTCTACAGAACCTCGGCTAGCTTCTGAACCTGAGAGAATTGAGGTTGGAGACCACACGTTCGGGAGTACCTAGGACTAACACTGGACTCAAACACCCAAGAGCAATACCTCCCGGACCACAAAAAAGAGAGCATCGCTCAAATGGTAGCAAGAGCGATTCAGAACCCCTCCATGACACTAAGAAAAGCAATGTCATTACTAGGGTCTCTCTCTGCCTGCCTACGGGCGGTCCAATGGGCACAGCTACATACGAGACATCTCCAATGGGATGTATTAGCCAGCCAGTTAGCATTACAAGGTCACTTAGGGGGCCGCATTACCCTAGATTCTAAAACTATTCATGTCCTAACCTGGCGTGGAAACAAAGACAACCTATCCAAAGGGATTCCTTGGGTAAAAAATAAAAATCACACATATAATTACCCCGGATGCCAGTCCCACAGGTTGGGAAGCATACATGAACAGCAGGGTGGCCCAGAGGGAAGGGGGAGGCCAGGAATTAGAAGCCTCCTCGAAACAAAAGGAACTCGGGCAGTAGGCTATGCCTTAACACACTTCCTACCCGTGCAGTGAGGTCATCATGTCAGCATATTTTCGGACAATCAGGTGATGGTGGCTTATATAAATCATAAGGGAGGAACCAGGTCCCGAGCCCTAATGAACACGTCTTCCAAAATCTTCACCCTATCCGAGTATCTCTCTCGGCACTGCACATACGGGGAACAGAGAACTGGAGAGCAGACCTTCTGAGTCGCACCATATTATGCCATGGTGAATAGGTCCTAAAACAGACCTTTTTTCTGTAGATTGTAGAAATGTGGGGAACCCCAGACATAGATCTGTATGCCAACTACAAAAACAAAAAAGTGAAACCTTTCTTCGTTCTCTAGACCCCAGGGGGAATCCTTGGGCCCTGGACGCTCTTATGCTCCCGTGGACACAGAGCCTAATGTATGCCTTTCCCCTGATCATTCTCATTCCGGCAGTCATAAGGAAAGTCAGAGAGGACGGAGCGAGAATGATACTAATGGCTCTCTTCTGGCCAAAAAGAACTTGGTTCTCCTGGTCGAGAATGCTCTCAATAACCGACCCTTGGGTCCTACCAGATCTCCCAGACCTACTGTCTCAGAGACCAGTGTTACACTCTCGAGCAGTGAACCTCCATTTAACACATGGAATTTGAAAGGGCACTGCTGAGGGAAAGTGGTTTTCTCTGAAAGCCTAGTTTCTACATTACAAAAGAGTAGGAAACTGATCAGGACAAGAGCCTATGGGAGAACTTGAAGGAAGTTTCTGTCCACCTCCAGGGTCCAGGATGGAATCCAGATTGACAAAATTCTTGAATTTCTGCAGAGGGGCTTAGAGCAGGGACTGGTGGTTAACACACTGAAAGTACAGATAGCAGCCTTAGGTGCCTTTTATAACCAGGATGTGGTAGGCAATACCCTGGGTAGCACGGTTTATCAGGGCCGCAACCAGGTCTAGGCCAATAGTTAGCCTGAAATTACCATCATGGGACCCGAATCTCGTACTATCTGCACTAACAGGTCCCCCATTTGAACCTATCCAGTCAGCTCCCCTTAATATCTTATCATTAAAACTGTGCTTCTAGGGGTGCTAGCATCGTCTCACAGGGTAAGCGATATTCAGACTCTATTAACAGCGCCACCGTTGACCAAAATTCTAGAAGATAGTCATCTTGAAGCCTGACCCGGCATATCTACCTATAGTGGCATCACATTTTTCATAGGTCTCAAGAGGTAGTCCTTCCTTCCTTCTACCCAAATCCCAGGAATAGGGGAGAAGAAAGATTTCACACCCTAGATGTGAAGAGGTGCCTAGTTCAGTATTTAGAGGCCACCAAAGGATGTAGGAAGGAAGGCTCTCTCTCTTTGTGTGTTTCCAGGGACCTCGAAGGGGACTCAAAGCATCTAAGAGTACCCTGGCAAGATGGATAAGGGATGCGATTGGCATATACATCCAGTGGGAATACCATTCCGGAGGGGTTGAGAGCTCATCCCACAGGAGCAGTAGCGACCTCGGGGACTGAAAGATCCGAGGTATCGATAGAACAGATCTGTAAGGGGGCCACCCGGCCAACACCTTCTACCTCTTTTCAGACACTATCATTTAGAGCTAGCCTCTATGTCTGACCTGACCTTCGGGAGAAGGGTCCTTCAGGCGGTGGTCCCTCCCTAAGCTACCAATCTCTGTAATTCTCTCCATGGTGCTGTCATGGGTGAGAGAGAATAGCTTAGTTACTCATCGATAACGGTGTTTCTCGGAACCCATGACAGCACCCGCTTATTCCCCCCCTTCACGAGTGTGGTGAGCACGTTTTACTGTCCGTGGAGTGTTTCCGTCTAGGCACGATGCTTCTTGATAATAAGCAATATAATGTTGTGTATATACTTCTGTTTAACTAATCTGGAGACCCTCTGATGCTCTGTAACCAACTGAAGGCGGAGGGGAGGTACCGCCCTTTTTATCTGTAGATTCCTGTCCAGGATGGGCGGATCCCCTCTCTCCGTGGTGCTGTCATGGGTTCCGAGAAACACCGTTATCGGTGAGTAACTAAGTTATTTCTCCACGTGTGTATATATACATACGTATTTGTGTGTGTGTGTGTATATATATATATATATATGTGTTTGTGTGTCTACATAAATACAGTGGTGTTTGAAAGTTTGTGAACCCTTCAGAATTTTTCAGACTTCTGCACAAATTTGCCCTACAACTATTAGATTAATACTAAATAAAGATAACCAAACCAGACAAATGAGAAAAAAATATTGAACTTTGTCTTTTCTTATTGAGAAAAAATGATCAATATCACGTTAGTGAGTGGCAAAAGTATGTTAACCTCTAACATTAGCAGACAATATGAAGTTCAAATTACAGTAAAGTGTTTTCAATCAATAGGATGATAATCAGGTGTGAGTGAGCGACCTGTTTTATTTAACCTCTTTACCCCCAAGGGTGGTTTGCATGTTAGGGTCCCATTTCACTTAGCGACGCACCAGCGATCCTGACAACAATACGACCTGGTTGGGATCGCTGGTCTGTCGCTAAATGATCGCTAGTAAGCTGCCAAACCAGCAGATCTCTTCAGCGACGCAGCAACGATCCAGCGGTCAAACACAGCGATGCATGCTGGTCAGCGGGACGCCGATGACGAAAAATGGCCCAGGACATTCCCGCACGATCAGCGACATAGCAGCGGGGGCCCGGTCTCCGCTATGTGTCACATGTAGCGAGATCGCAGGCGAGATCGCTGTTGCCACAAATCGGTGACGCATTAGCGATCTCGCTATGTGAGACGGGGCCTTTAATGCCTGGGCCAATTTTTACAATTCTGACCACTGTCCCTTTATGAGGTAATAACTCTGGAACGCTTCCATTGATCCCGGTGATTCTGACATTGTTTTCTCGTGACATATTGTACTTCATGTTATTCGTAAAATTTCATTGATATGACTTGCGATTATCTGTGAAAAAAACCCGGAAATTTAGCGAAAATTTTGAAAATTTCGTAATTTTCCAACTATTAATTTTTATGCCCTTAAATCACAGAGATACGGCACACAAAAAACTTAATAAGTAACATCTCCCACATGTTTGCTTTACATCAGCACAATTTTGGAACCAAATTTTTTTTTCTGTTAGGAAGTTATAAGGGTTAAAAGTTGACCAGCAATTTCTCGTTTTTGCAACACCATTTTTTTAGGGACCTCATCACATTTGAAGTCACTTTGAGGGGTCTATATGATAAAAAATACCAAAAAGTTACACCATTCTAAAAACTGCACCTCTCATTGTGCTCAAAACCACATTCAAGAAGTTTATTAACCCTTCAGGCGCTACAAGGGAATTTTTTTAATGTTTAAAAAAAATGAACATTTACCGTATATACTCGTGTATAAGCCGACCCCCCCTAATTTTGTCACAAAAAACTGGGAAAACGTATTGACTTGCGTATAAGCCCTAGGGTACACAGTGAGTGGCCCCAGTTTTGCTGCCCAGTGAGTGGCCCCAGTTAATGAGGACAGTGAGTGGCCCCAGATAATGAGGACAGTGTGTGGCCCCAGATAATGCTGCACAGTGAGTGGCCCCAGATAATGCTGCACAGTGTGTGGCCCCAGATAATGAGGACAGTGAGTGGCCCCAGATAATGCTGCACAGTATGTGGCCCCAGATAATGCTGCACAGTATGTGGCCCCAAATAATGCTGCACAGTGAGTGGCCCCAGTTTTGCTGCACAGTGAGTGGCCCCAGATAATGAGGACAGTGAGCGGCCCCATCATGTTGCTGCTGCTGCCTCCTGTTACAAAAAACAAAACAAAAACTCTATACTCACCTCCATTGCTGCCCGCTGCTCATCAGCGTTGCCGGCTCTAGAACGGGGACAGGTGAATATGGCTCCCCCAGTTCATACTCACACCCTCCTGGCTCGTCTCTGCATCCCCCCTGCTTGTTCCATGTTCTTGCTGCTCTTCCTGCGTCAGCGGTCACGTGGTACCGCTCATTAAAGTCATAAATATGCGCATATTCATGACTTTAATGAGCGGTACCACGTGACCGCTGAAGCAGGAAGAGCAGCAGGCCGAGAACTTGGAACAAGCAGGGGGGCTGCAGAGACGAGCCAGGAGGGGGTGAGTATGATCTCTGACACCCCCGCTTCCCCTCCCCCACCGACCCCCCGGTATATGACTCGCGTATAAGCCGAGAGGGGGACTTTCAGCCAAAAAAAATGGGCTGAAAATCTCAGGTTATACACAAGTATATACGGGTAACTTTTTTCACAAAAAAATTACTTCAGGACCATTTTTTTTTATTTTACGAAGGGTAACAGGAGAAACTGGACTGCAAAAGTTATTGTGCAATTTGTCCTGAGTCGGCTGATACCTGATATGTGGGGGGGAAACCACTGTTTCGGCGCATGGCAGCGCATGGAAGGGAAGGAGCACCGTTTGACTTTTTCAACGCAAAATTGGATGGAATTGAGATCGGACGCCATGTCGCGTTTGGAGAGCCCCTGATGTGCCGAAACAGTGGGAACCCCACACAAGTGACCACATTTTGGAAACTAGACCCCCCAAGTAACTTATCTAGATGTGTGGTGAGCACTTTGAACCCCAAAGTGCTTCACAGAAGTTTATAATGTAGAGCCATCAAAATAAAAAATCATATTTTTTTTCAACAATAATGATCTTTTTGCCCCTAATTTTTTATTTTCCCAAGGGTAACAGGAGAAATTGGACCCCAAAAGTTGTTGTGCAATTTGTCCTGAGTAGGCTGATACCCCATATGTGGGGGTAAACCACTGTTTGGGCGCATGGCAGAGCTTGTAAGGGAAGGAGCACCGTTTGACTTTTTCAAGGCAGAATTGGCTGGAATTGAGATCAGACACCATGTTGTGTTTGGAGAGCACCTGATGTGCCCAAACAGTGGAAACCCCCCAATTTTAACTTCAACCCTAACCCCAACACACCCCTAGCCCTAACCCTAGCCCTAATGGGAAAATGGAAATAAATACATTTTTTTTAAATTTATTATTTTTCCCTAACTAAGGGGGTGATAAAGGGGGGTTTGATTTACTATTTATAGCGGGTTTTTATTTTTGGCAGCTGTCACACGCTAAAAGATGCTATTTACTGTAAAAATAGTTTTTGCATCACCATATTTTGAGAGCTATAATTTTTCCATATTTTGACCCACCGAGTCATGTGAGGTCTTACTTTTTGTGGGACGAGTTGACGTTTTTATTGGTACCATTTTTGGGCACGTGACATTTTTTGATCGCTTTTTATTCTGATTTTTGGGACGTAGAATGAACAAAAACCAGCATTCCATGAATTTCTATTGGGGGGTTTACACCGTTCCGCGTGTGGTAAAGTTGATAAAGCAATTTTATTCTTCGGATCAGTACGATTACAGTGATACCTCATTTACATCATTATTTTATGTTTTGGCGCTTTTATACAATAAAAACAATTTTATATAAAAAATAATTATTTTTGCATCGCTTTATTCTGCGAGCTATAACTTTTTTATTTTTTTAGTGATGACGCTGTGTGTTGGCTAATTTTTTGTGGGACAAGATGACGTTTTCAGTGGTACCATGGTTATTTATATCCGTCTTTTTAATTGTGTGTTATTGCACTTTTTGTTCAGCGGTATGATGATAAAGCATTGTTTTTGCCTTTTTTTTGAAGGGGTTCACTAAAGGAGTTAACTAGTAGGACAGCTGATCGCGATGACGTACTATCCTGTCCACGGTCATACAGGCCTGGGTCACTTGGACGGGATAGTACGTCATATGTCAGGAAGGCGTTAAAGTACATAGATCAAAATTTGATCTTAACAAGGCACTTGTGGAAAGTTATTATGGCTTGAACCAAGGAGATTTCAGAAAACCACAGAAGAAGAGTTCTTGATCTTCATCAGGATGGAAAAGGTTACAAAACCATGTATAAAGAGTTTGGATGCCACCACTGCTCAGACAGGCAGAATGTGTGTAAATGAAAGAAGTTCAAGACCCTTATTAAATGTCACCTGCTTAACCCAGCAGGAAGTATGGAGGCGTCTAAAAATCACTAAAATTAACAAATCCCCGGGTCCGGATGGGATACACCCCCGAGTACTGCAGGAATTAAGCGCAGTCATAGATAGACCATTATTTTAAATCTTTAAAGATTCCATAATAACAGGGTCTGTACCACAGGACTGGCGTATGGCAAATGTGGTGCCAATATTCAAAAAGGGGACTGTCAGGAACACCGCACTGCACTTGCTCACTGACCCAGTGCGTGTGTCCTGAGTACAAAGACTGTGCACAAATACACCTGCGGAGCGGGGTCTCAGTGGTGACGATGCATGCTCCAAGCTCACAGGACCTGAAGCACGTGACTGCTGGGGGCGTGGCCTCAGCTCCACAGAGCCAGGAGCTGCAGGGAAACTCCTAGAAAGGTAACTACAGTGCAATGTTACCAAGGGGCATAGACAGAGACAGAAACCAGATCAAGCCAGGTCAAAGCACGAGATAGCAATACAGTACCAAAGGGTTAGACAGAATGGATAGTCAGGACGTAGCAATAGATCAGAAAACCAGAACGGGCAATAGACGTACAATAGGGACAAACTGTAACGGAGTAATGATAGCCAAGCCAGGAGGTCAGAACCAGAAAAGACAATAGTACCAAAGCGAGAGACGGAGTACAGAGTGAGGGAACGGACCGGGTCATACACGGGAAGCAAACAAGCAACGCAGAATACACGCACACCAGGGGTCAGACACACCAGAACAACAGTATAGCTGACAGAGAACCCTGGTAAAGAGTGAGTATAAATGCCCCTCCCAGATCCATAAAGAGGCCACGAACACTTAACCGTGTGAGTGCAGGGCAAGAACCCTATTCAAACCATGACAGTACCCCCCTCTTAACGGGGGGCCACTGGACCCCCAGACTTGTCTGGGTATCTGGCGTGGAAAGCCCACACCAGACGATCGGCATGCACCGAACAGGCCGGAACCCATGAC
Organism: Dendrobates tinctorius; assembly: GCF_039654945.1. NCBI lineage: Eukaryota > Metazoa > Chordata > Amphibia > Anura > Dendrobatidae > Dendrobates > Dendrobates tinctorius. Next base: position 23,648,938 of record NW_027361810.1, on the reverse strand, counting down.
CGATCCTCCAGAGAGTACCCCTTCCAGTGTATCAGATACTGGAATCTCCGGCGCACCCACCGGGAGTCGACAATGCGCCCTACTTCATACTCCAGCTGCCCCTCTACCAGCACTGGCGGAGCATTTGATGAGGGATCCTCTCTCACCGTCCCCACAGGCTTTAACAGGGGCCTGTGGAAGACATCAGAAATTTTAAAGGAGGTGGGCAGCTGCAGTCGGTAGGCTACTGGGTTAACAACCTCCACAACTTTGTATGGGCCAATAAACTTGGGGCCCAGCTTTATACAGTAGATGGTATCTTAATCTTGATATTGCAGGTGGATAGCCACACCTTCTCCCCTACTGCAAATGCTGGACCTGACCCCCTCCTCCTGTCAGCAAACCGCTTATAGTTTTCCTGGGCCTTGGAAATATTCCTCTGGACCTCCCTCCAAAGAATTCTAAGACGTTGTGTCGCACCCTCATTTCCAGGACAACCTGAATCCATGCGGGAAAACTCTCCAAAATGTGGGTTAAACCCATAGTTGATCTGAAAGGTAGACTTCCCAGTAGATTGACTCACACGACCGTTGAATGCAAACTCTGCCATGGGCAATACCTCACACCAGTCCTCCTGCCTGGAAGAGGCCAAGCATCTCAGAATCTGCTCCAACGATTGGTTCGTACGCTCCGTCTGTCCATTAGACTCTGGGTGGTAGGCAGAGGAGAAGGACAACGAAATCCCCAGCTATTTGCAAAAAGCCCTCCAGAATCTGGCTACAAACTGTACCCCTCTGTCTGACACCACATTCATAGGCACTCCATGCAACCGAATTATATGCTGCATAAATAAGCGGGCCAGGGTTTCAGCAGATGGTAACGTGGGGAGAGGTACAAAGTGGGCTTGTTTTGAAAACCTATCCACCACCACCCATATCACCGAGTTGCCCCTGGAAGGAGGAAGATTTGTGATAAAATCCATGGACAAATGTGTCAATGGTCTATCCAGAATTTGAAAAGGCACCAACTCCCCGGCCGGCCGGACCTGAGAACTTTTAGAACGAGCGCACACCCCACATGCAGTCACAAACTTTTTAATATTTGTTACCATAGAGAGCCACCAGAAACCCCTCGCAATTTCCCCCCGGGTAGCTGCAATCCCAGGGTGAGCACTCAACATAGAATCGTGAAATTCCTGCATAAGTCCGAGACGGAAACGTTCCGGTACAAACAGTTTACCCGTGGGTTTACCACCCGGAGCCCGAGCCTGGGCCTCCAAAATCTTTCTCTGTAACTCAGATGAGATTTCGGCCACCACTACTCCTGGCTGAAGAATGGAGGAGGGAGTTTCTGGAGGGGACACCGAATCAAAGCTTCGGGATAAGGCATCAGCCTTGATGTTTTTAGATCCCGGGCGGAATGTGATGGTAAACTGAAATCGAGAAAAAAAAAGCGCCCACCGAGCCTGTCTGGGGGTCAATCACTTGGCAGACTCGATATAGGCCAAATTTTTGTGATCAGTGATGACTGTAATGGGATGAATAGCCCTCTCCAGGAAATGCCTCCATTCTTTAAAAGCCAACTTTACCGCCAACAACTCTCTATTGCCGACATCGTAATTTCTCTCGGCAGAGGAAAATTTTTTAGAGAAGAAGGCGCAAGGCCTCAGATTAGAAAGGGTAGGAGGGCCCTGAGACAAAACTGCCCCCACCCCTACTTCCGAGGTGTCAACCTCCACGATAAAATGTCTTGACGGGTCGGGTTGTACCAATACAGGGGCTGAAGAAAAGCACTTTTTTAATGTCATTAAAGAATTTTTTGCAGCTACAGACCAATTTTTTTTACATCAGCTCCCTTGAGAGTGAGGTCCGTTAGAGGCTTTACCACCTGCGAGAAGCCTTTAATAAATTTCCTATAAAAGTTAACAAAGCCTAAAAATCGCTGCAACCCTTTCAAGTCATGAGGCTGCACCCAATCTGTAACAGCCTGGACCTTCTTAGGATCCATGCGGAACCCCTCCCCTGACACAATCAACCCCAGAAAGGATACTTCTTGCATGAAAAATTAGCATTTTTCCAACTTGGCATACAAATGATTCTCCCTCAGTCTCAGGAGAACCATCCGCAAATGGTGCAAGTGAGATTGACTGTCCACCGAGTACACCAGAATGTCATCCAAATAGATGACCACAAAACGACCAATTAAATCAGAGAAAATTACTTTAATAAAATTCTGAAAAACAGCAGGAACATTGGTGAGACCAAAGGGCACAACCAAGTTTTCGAACAGCCCTTGGCGGGTGAGGGAGTACCATACATCCTGCTCGCTCCATCTGCAACAAGCTCCACGTGATCCACGACCTCTTTACCTCTCGCAACCTTTCCTTCCTGGCCCTCACTGAGACCTGGCTGACACCCCCTGACACGGCCTTCCCGGCCGCACTGAGTTATGGCGGCCTCCACTTTGCCCACACTCCTCACCCTGGCAACAGACAAGATGAGGAGTGGGTTTCCTCTTTTCTAAACACTGCTCCTTCAACCCTATCCAACCACCACCCTCCCTTATCCTCCCTTCTTTCGAGGTTCATTCTGTCCGTATCTACTCTCCCTCTAATCTCCAAATGGCTGTCATATATACCTTCATTGACCAATTTTCCACCTGGCTCCTCCACATTCTCTCTGCTGACATCCCCACCATCATCATGGGAGACTTCAATATCCCCATTGACACCCACCAGCCAGCAGCCTCCAAACTCCTGTCACTTACCTCATCCTTTAGACTTACTCAGTGGTCCTCCACAGCCACCCACACAGATGGACATACATTAGACCTCATATTCACCCGCCTCTGTTCCCTATCTAATCTCACAACCTCTCCCTTCCCCCTATCTGACCACCATCTACTCACCTTCTCATCCTTGTACTTCTCACCTGCCCCCCACGTCCAGCCACTAGCACATCCTCGCCGAAACCTCACACACCTAGACCTTCACAGACTCTCAGACTCTCTTCTACCTCTGTCCTCCATATCTTCTCTCCACAAAACAGACAGTGCCACCGCTCTCTACAACACCACCCTCACATCAGCCATAGACTCAGTCGCCCCTCTCATGCATGGCAAAGTGCGACAATCCAATAGGCAACCCTAGCACAACAACCTCACCAAAAAACTTCGACAAGCATCCAGGGTGGGCAGCACGGTGGCTTAGTGGATAGCACTGCAACCTTGCAGCGCTGGAGTCCTGGGTTTGAATCCCACCAAGGACAACATCTGCAAGGAGTTTGTATGTTCTCCCCGTGTTTGCGTGGGTTTCCTCCGGGTGCTCCGGTTTCCTCCCACATTCCAAAGACATACTGATAGGGAATTTAGATTGTGAGCCCCATCGGGGACAGTGATAATAATGTATGCAAACTGTAAAGCGCTGCGGAATATGTTAGCGCTATATAAAAAATAAAAGATAGATAGATAGGGTCGCGAGTGGCGGAAGAAAACACACCTGCCAGATGACTTCACTGCTTTCAAACCAGCTACACTTGCCTTTAAATCAGCCCTCACCTCTGCTAAACAGACCTATTTCACAAACCTTGTATCTTCACTATCCCACAACCCAAAACAACTGTTCAGCACATTCAACTCTCTCCTCCGCCCACCACTGCCACCTCCTGTCAGGAACACCGCACTGAACTTGCTCACTGAGCCAGTGCGCGTGTCCTGAGTAAAGGGCATGTCACACTAAGCGATATCGCTATAACTTGTGACGTTATAGCGATATTGCTAGCGATATTGTTGTGTCTGATACTTACCTACAACCCGCTCCCCCGCTGGTTATCACTGATCGCGCGAGAACAGGCTGGACTGTTTATCGTTGTCAGCTTCCTGCGGCGCTTCCTGCTGTGACGACGAGCGACGCGTGGAGCCGGGCGGGAGGACGCAGGATCGCCTGGTGTGACAGGTAAGTAGCGACCCCCGTCCCCAGCGATGTCGCTAGTGAGATCTGCCTATGTGGTAACTCACTAGCGACCACTTAGCGATGCACCAGCGATCCTGACAGCATAATATCGCTGGTCGGGATCGCTGGTACATCGCTAAGTGTGACAGTACCCTTAAGCAAACTGTGCTCAAAGATACCTGTGGAGCGGGCAGCAGCCGAGTAGATGCGTACTTCAGAACAGCAGGACCTGAAGCTCCAGAGAGCTAGGAGCTGCAAGAGAACTCCTAGCAGGGTAACTGCGAGACAAAGTTACTAAGGGGCATAGACAGGGAGGATAGTCAGGACGTAGCCAATGGGTCATACACAGAGATAGCTGCAAGGTACAAGAGGGGCGAGCAGAGAGTAGTCAGATCATAGGCAATGAGTCATAGCCAGAGAGGGTAGCGCAGTACAGAATCAACAGGCAAACTCACAACGGGAAACAGAACCGGATCAGAACCATATAAACAAGCTATAACAACGAACAGGCGCAGGCATACAGAGGTCACCACACTCGGCGAAAGGCAAAAGTATAACTGGCAGGGATTGGAGCTTCCCAGGGGTTTAAGAAGCTCTCCCAGAACCAAAAAGAGGCCACAAGCATTAACCCCAGGTGTGCAGATCAAAACCTGCACTGAGCTCCAGACATTAACCCCTGACGTGCAGCTCAAAACCTGCACTGGGATCATGACACCTCCAACTCCCCTAATCTCTGCTGAGGACTTTGCCACCTACTTTAAAAACAAGATTGACCAAACAAGGCAAACTTTTACAGCTCCACCACCCCAACTGCTCCACATACCAGACCTCTGCCCTTCCCTTATAGCCTCCCTCTCCAACATCACTGAAGGATCTTACTCATCTCCTTTCCAAATCACGCCTCACCACCTGTGCACTTGACCCCATCCCTTCCCACCTGCTCCCCAACCTCACTAACATGATCATTCCAGCCCTAACCCATCTCTTCAACCTATCCCTAACTTCTGGTACCTTCCCCACTGCCTTCAAACGTGCCACCATAACACCCATCCTCAAAAAATCAAACCTTGACCCAACTGGTCTGCCCAGCTATCGCCCCATATCACTGCTCCCATTTGCTTCCAAACTCCTTGAACAGCATGTCCATGCTCAACTTTCCTCCCACCTCTCATCTAACTCCCTCCTTGACATCCTGCAATCTGGCTTCCGCCCCCACCACTCCACTGAAACTGCCCTGACCAAAATCACTAATGACTTAAGGTACTGTCACACTTAGCGATGCACCAGCGATCCCGACAACGATATGACCTGGTCAGGATCGCTGGTGCATCACTAAGTGGTCGTTAGTGAGCTGCCAGACAGGCAGATCTCACCAGCGACATAGCAGCAGTCGGAGGTCGCTACTTACCTGTCAGACGAGGCGATGAAGACGTCCTCCCGCCCGCGTCCACGCGTCGTTCGTCGCCACAGCAGGAAGCTGACGACGAGAAACGGCCCAGGCCGTTCTCGCGCGATCAGTGATAACCAGCGGGGGAGCCGGTCGGAGGTAAGTATCACACATAGCGATATCGCTAGCAATATCGCTGCTACGTCACAAAACCAGTGACGTTATAGCGATATCGCTTAGTGTGACGGGCCCTTTACTCACAGCCAAAGCTATCAGACAGTTCTCCATCCTCCTCCTTCTTGACCTGTCCTCTGCCTTTGACACAGTTGACCACGGCCTACTGCTACAGATTCTTTCTTCCCTTGGCATAAAAGACCTCGCCCTGTCCTGGATTTCCTCATACTTTTCTGACCGCACATTCAGCGTTTCCCACTCCCACACTACCTCCGCATCCCGCCCCCTCTCTGTTGGAGTCCCCCAAGGCTCTGTCCTGGGGCCCCTATTTTTTTCCATCTATACTCTTGGCCTAGGACAACTCATAAAGTCCCATGGCTTCCAGTACCACCTGTATGCAGAGGACACTCAGATCTACCTCTCTGGCCCAGATTTCACCTCTCTGCTGTCCAGAATCCCGGAGTGTATATCAGCTATATCCTCCTTTTTCACCTCTCACTTCCTAAAACTCAACGTAGACAAAACTGAACTCATTATGTTTCCACCATCTCAGGTATCTTCCCTACCCGATCTATCTATTATGGTAAATGGCATCATGCTCTCTCCCGCACGTGAAATTCGCTGCCTTGGAGTAACTCTCGACTCTGCCCTGTCCTTCAAACCGCATGTCCAACCTCTTGCCACCTCCTGTTGCCTCCAACTCAAAAATATTTCCAGAATCCGTCCCTTCCTCAGTCCTCAATCTACTAAAACTCTTGTACATGCCCTCATCATCTCCCGCCTTGACTACTGCAACACTCTCCTCTGTGGCCTCCCTGCTAACTCTCTTGCACCACTCCAGTCTGTCCTCAATTCTGCTGCCCGACTAATCCACCTCTCTCCTTGCTACTCCCCTGCCTCTCCCCTCTGCAAATCCCTCCATTGGCTCCCAATTCCCCAACGAATCCAGTTCAAACTACTAACACTGACCTACAAAGCCATCCACAACCTCTCCCCTCCCTATATCTCTGAACTAATCTCCCAATATCTTCCCTCACGTACTCTTCGATCCTCCCAAGACCTCCTACTCTCCTCCACACTTATTCGTTCCTCACACAACCGCCTCCAAGATTTCTCCCAAATATCCCCTATCCTCTGGAATTCCATGCCTCAACACGTCCGATTATCCACCACCCTCAGATCCTTCAAACGGAACCTGAAAACCCATCTTTTCAGGAAAGCTTACAGCCTGCAATGACCATTCTGCCGCCTCACCACCGCCTGAGCTGCCGCCTCATCACCACCAGAGCTGCTGCACCCCCGACCTTCTGTCTCCTCCCCACAATCCCGTAGAATGTAAGTCCGCAAGGACAGGGTCCTCTCCCCTGTCTGTCATTGTAAATTTGTAGTGGAAATTTGTTTACTGTTAACGATATCTATAACTTTGTATGTAACCCCCTTCTCATGTACAGCACCATGTAATTAATGGCGCTATATAAATATATAATAATAATCCTACGATAGGGATGAGGGGGGACCATGGGGGGACCATGCATTCTAGGATTGGGGGGTGAGGGGACCATGCATTCTAGGATTGGGGGGTGAGGGAACCATGAATACCAGGATAGGAATGAGGGGTGCCATGTATACCAGGATGGGAGGCCATATACCAATAAAACTGCTTGGTTCATAACTTATATATATATATATATATATATATATATATATATATATACAGCTCTGGCAAATATTCAGTTTGTCTGATTTTACCCTTTATATGTATATTTTTTAGTAAAATGTAAATTGTTCTTTTAGTCTAAAAACTTCTGACAAGTCTCCGAATGGCGGATGTTCTCCTGAAGGATCTCCTCCCAGACCTGGATTAAAGCATCAGTCACCTCCTGGACAGTCTGTGGTGCAACGTGGAGATGGTGGATGGAAAGAGACATGATGTCCCAGATGTGCATGACTCAATTGGATTCAGGTTTGGGGTACGAGCAAGCCAATCCATAGCATCAATGCCTTCATCATGCAAGAACCGCTGATACACTTCAGACACATGAGGCCTAGCATTGTCATGCATCATAAGGAACCCAGGGCCCACTGCACCTGTATATGGTCTCACCATGAGTCTGAGGATCTCCTCCCGATACCTAATAGCAGTCAGGGTACCTCTGGCTAGCACATGAAGGGCTGTGTGGCCCTCCAAAGAAATGCCTCCCCACACCATTATTGACCCATTGCCAAACTGATCATGCTGCAGGATGGTGAAGGCAGCACGGAGTCTCCAGACTCTGCCACGTCTGTCACATGTGATCAATGGAAACCTGCTCTCATCCGTGAAGAGCACAGGCCGCCAATGTCGAATCTGCAAATCTTGGTGTTTTCTCGCAAATGCCAATCACCCTGTATGGTGTTGGGCTGTAAGCACAACATCCACTTGTGGACCTCGGGCCCTCATACCACCCTCATGGAGTCTGTTTCTGACAGATTGAGCAGACACATGGATGTTAGTGGCCTGCTGGAGGTCACTTTATAGGGCTCTGGCACTGCTCCTCCTTTCTCAAAGGAGGAGGTAGTGGTCCTGCTGCTGGGAGATTGACCTCCTATGGCCCCCTCCATGTCTCCTGGTGTACTGGCCAGTCTCTTGGTATCTGCTTCATGCTCTGGACACTTTGTGGACAGACACAGCTACCCTTCATGCCACAGCTCGCATTGATGTGCCATACTGGATGAGCTGCACTACCTGAGCAACGTCTATGAGTTGTAGCCACCGCCTCATGCTACTGTATCTCTAGGGATGAGCGCAATGACAAACTGCAAAAGTGACCAAAACAACAACCAAAAACGATGAGAACAGAGAAATGGTCTGTGGTCACCCCCTGCAGAACCACTCCTTTATAGGGGTTGTCTTGCTCATTACTACCTGTTGTCTGTTCCATTTGCACAACAACAGGAGAAATTGATTCACAATCTGTGTTGCTTCATAACTGGACATTTTAATTTCACAGAAGAGTGATTGACTTGGAGTCACATTGTGTTAAGTGTTCCCTTTATTTTTTTTTGAGCAGTGTATGTGGACTAGTAGCGTGGGTGTTTGATGAAAATAGATGCTAAAAAGACCTGCTCCCCATACCTATAAAACGAGAGGACAAGATTGCAAGTGTACTATCCCACTTCCAGAGGTTTCAGAAGGGAACAAAATGCATACCAGCATTCATTGTAATAAGAATTCCTAATTCCAAGATGGCGATTGCGACGCCGATGAACATAGTGTGCGGCACGACTCTGATGCAACGAGATGTTTCCCCATTGGTCATATACACATTCCATGGCAGACTTACGCAGTAGGGAGTGTAGGATGCCAAGAACAGAGCTGCAACACTCGTAATTGTACCCGATTTTAATTATTGTTGGGTGAATCGTTCTCCCAAAATCAGAATCTACACCTGAGCACACTTGTAACAATTTGAGGCACAAAGAACTTTATTTATATATGAGCAAGTATTTTAGTTATTGAGATATATATATATATATATATATATATATATATATATTTTTTTTTTTTTCAAACAATGTGAAAAACATATAGCCAGCTCACCATAAAGGAGTTCCTCTTGATGCGGTAATCGGTGTTCACCTTATGTTTTGCACGGATCCAGGCAGGGAGTATGCCCCAACAAATAGAGATATGAGAAAATTGGGATCCAGCAAAAGGATGAAAGTTCACCAGATTTGTAAAAACTTCTTTTTTATTAATCCATTATGTCATAAAAAGTATGAGGAACTCCAAGCAATTAATAGCATTCCTTGGAATCTTAGTTTTGCACCGTTCCTATGAGTTTTAGTTTCTCTATAAATGGCTTATGCTTGTCATCTGTTGGTTCTATCACTGCCTTATGTCCCTTTTATTTCTTTTTGTTTTTATTATTATTGTTTTTAAACTTCCTGATTTTTCTGTGTGATTATAGGATTCCTTACCTCCCTTCTTGTGATATATTTAGAACTCTCAAAATCTGAAACGGCTGCAGAATTTTTGAAAAGAACCAAAACAGATGGACATACTATGATGACTCCCTCCTCACCTTCTCTGCAGCCTGTTTTATTGATTTACATATTCTTTGAGCTTTATATCACTTTGTATTATTTGTTCATTGTTTACATTGTATTGTTGTCATGATTGATGCATTTATTCACATTTGTCCTTTATTGTCTTTTCTGCTTTGTTCCTTTTGTACCTTTTTCTTATTTATGTGTGTTTATTTTGTTATATTTGGGGCGGATTACCTGCCTTTATATGCATTATGTATCTTGGGGTTCACCCATATTTATTATTATTATATATATGGTGGCAGATTGTGCTGAGCCAAGGTGGCTGTGCGCGTCCGCGGTGGTGGGCGCCTGTGTTCTCTGGCTGCAGGGCGTCTTTATGCCTCCATGCACAACGGGATAGTTTCTGTCCCGTCTGTGCATGAGATGACATGACGCCCGGGCTGTGTTGAGTACCTGGCGCGCACACCGCGCATGCGCCGTTACAAACCACCGCCATTGGCTCTTCTGCATCACGTGACCCATCACATGAGCTATTTTAAGGTCCTATTCCTCACTACTTACTATCCCCTTGAGAAAGCAGGCTTCAGAGCCCGCGAAACGCGCGTCGGGGGTGGACATCAGGCACCTGGGGCTCCCTCTCTGGCTTTTCAGATCCCGGTAAGCTGCACTATCCATTGGTTAAATCTGGCAGTTCAGGATATATTACGCTATTATTGCGATCCACGATGGGGACTCCCTGACCTGCCTTTTATATATTTTTTCTTTTGGTCACTTGACCTGAATACTTGCTTATAATAGGATTGCCTTGCCAGAGGGGTGGCCCTCGTGTTTTGCCTGTATGTTCCTTGGTGCACTATCTTACTATGTATGATTATTTATATATTTTGTATGCATAATAAACATTTCTATATTTTTATACAAAAAAGCATATTATTTGTTGTCACCGCGTACTCCAGTCTCTCTTGTTATGGTATAACTTATTGGAGTTGGTGCATTTGTTTGCTGGGAGAATCACCAGGTGGTGATGTCATCCTGTGCATTTTTTTGCACACTGGTTCTGTTTTTAATGCTGTTTTCTGTGTTTTTCACAGTTTTTTTCAGTGTCAATATGGACTTCCGTGCACGTGATAATACATGGCGTGCTCAAATAAATGAAGTGCTCCAGGATAGTACGGGCAATTCTAGTGATGGTTCCAACCTAGCCATACAGGAATCTATTTCTCAATTTAAAGATCTCCTTAAAAAGCGGACAAAGGTTTGGTGGAACCACGAGTTTTTAGATAGATATATTCAGTCTGATCTCATTCCAAGGGGACTACGTGTCCAGGTATTCCCCTCTTTCCCTATATCTGATGAAAATTTTAAAAACAGGTGGGAAGAATTAACAAATATATGCTCTAAAGGGTTCATGATCTTATTAAAGGAAATGAACCACAATACATTGGGAACCTTGGAAGCAGAGATTGATCAATTACAGGCTGGCTTGCGTAAAAATATGTCAAGTGATTCCCTAAAAAAATTCAATGAAGAAACTGATATTGAATTACAAAAATGGGCCCATGACATACAAGTAATTAAATCTAAAAAGTTTAAACGGGACATTTTGGATAAACAGCAGTCCCGTGTTTATCACTGGCGTCATGGTTATGAACGTTCAAGACCAAGACACAGAAATACATCTTTCTCTAGGTCAAGGTCTACTTCGATACGTTCAAATAAATAATTTGAGGGTGAATCCTCTGGTAAATCTACTTCTAATCAGGGATTGTCGCCCAGTGATTCCTTGAGTCAACGCATAGCCACACGCCAATTTACAAAGAGCAAGACGTCGAGTGGGAGGTCTACTCAAAATGGATCTCATAATAAACCACAGGTATTGAACCTTTCTCAACACGTTCTGACTGAGGTACAGATTGATGTACTCAGCAGGGGTCTCTCGTTTTCACCTACTAACCAATTTAATTTTTTTACAGCTTTGAAAGATTTACAATTATTTTCTCGTAAATTATTATTGAGAAAATTACATCATCGTGGTCAAACGTCGGCATCTTTGAATACTCTTGAGATGGAAGCCTTACGTAATCTTGAAGACCTACTTGAGGAACAGGCAGCACCCCAGACAAGTAGGTTCCCTGTTGCATTATTGCCCAGATCGACTAAGTTCCCTCCCTTGTCTTTGAGTCCAGCTATTGAGATTTTTACAAAACTCGTCATGGATGATTTTAAGAAATTATCCACTAGAAAGAGATCTGATAATTTAACCTTTAAACAGCGTCAGGCAATCCAACAGTTGCAGGCTCTTCCTGACGTTGTTTTTAAATCTGCAGACAAGGGAGGGAACATTGTCGTCTGGCCTTGTGATAAGTATGAACGTGAAGCCTTTCGGCAACTTAGGGATTCAAATACTTATACTAAATTAACATCGAATCCTATGGCTTCCTTCTCAATTGAGCTTCAAAAGATTTTATTTGAGGCTTATGAATCCAATATTATCTCTAAGAAGGTTCTCGATGGTTTGATTGTTTCTAATCCAAAGGTGCCGACGTTTTACTTGTTACCTAAGATCCACAAGGATGCCCTCAACCCCCCAGGGCGTCCTATTGTGTTGGGAATTGATGGCTTATGTGATGTGGTCTGTAAATTTATTGATTTCTATTTGAAACCTATTGTTGAGACCCTGCCATCCTTTGTTCGCGACACAACGGACGTTCTGGCACGGGTTGACGGCATCCTTGTGGAACATGAGACCATTTTTGTAGTTGCTGAAGTGGAGTCACTTTACACCTGCATCGACCATACTCACGGCTTGGATGCGGTGCGCCTCTTCTTGGGGGCCTCCGACCTGGATGGCCCTTTGTGCGATCTTGTTCTCGAGCTGCTGCACTGTCTTGTCCCACAACTTTTTTGTATTCAAAGATGTCTTTTACCTCCAGAGGCGGGGCACGGCCATGGGCGCGGCCTGTGCGCCCGCGTATGCAAATCTTTTCCTGGGTTCCTGGGAGAGACATATCTTTGGCGACGCGGGCGTGCCGGCCGCTTCCCATGTGTTGTGCTGGTTTCGCTATATTGATGACATCCTGATGTTGTGGGACGGGACGGTGCAGCAGCTCGGAGACTTCATGAATCAACTTAACCAAAATTCCCTTAATATTAGATTAACCTACCATCATAGTAGTACTAGAGTGGATTTCCTGGACATATCTTTGGAGGTTGACCCCTTACGTCGGGTCAGGACAGATGTGTTCAGGAAGCCCACCTCGGTTAATTCTTTGATTCATGCAGAATCTGCACATCATCCAGCTACCATTAGGGCCGTCCCGGTTGGACAGTTCCTAAGAGTGAGGCGCATTTGCTCCTCTGATGTCCTTTTTGAGGCCCAGGCTGCCGACCTTAAACAACGTTTTCGGGCCCGGGGTTACAGTGGCAGATCCATTAAACAAGGATATGATCGGGCCAGGAAAACTCCACGTAATACTTTATTGCATTCCAAGAAGGGCCAAGATAAAGTTGGATTTGATGGTCCCATTCGATTTATTACTACTTTCAATCATCAATGGACAAACATGCGCCAGATTCTCACCAAACATTGGGATGTCTTAAAAGCTGATCTGGTTCTTGAGTCCATTTTGGGTGACCTCCCCGCCATGACATCTCGACGTTCCAAAAATCTGGGCGATTTATTGGTCAAGAGCCATTATGTTCCGGTAATTCGTAATACTTTTGGTTCTCGTGGTCCAACTCCGGGCTTCTTTCCCTGTGGCCACTGCCTCGCATGCGCCAATGTCCAACGAAGTACAAATTTCACCGCTTCGGATGGTCTGCGCACCTTTGATATTCGCCATCGTATTTCCTGCGGCAGCACCAATGTGGTCTATTATGCCACTTGTGGCTGCCCCAGGATATACGTTGGTTTGACAACAAGGGAACTGCGTGTACGAGTGCGCGAACACGTCCGTGATATTGGCGCTGCAAAAGCAGTTATGGACCCCTCGGAACTCAAAACAATCCCGCGCCACTTTAAAACCCACAATTGTGATGCGGGGTCCCTCAGAATACGTGGCATTGATATTCTCCATCTGGGGATTAGAGGGGGGAATTACAAAAAGATTTTGGCCCAGATGGAGACTCGTTGGATTGTTTTGTTGGACACTATGACCCCTAAGGGCCTAAATGAACATCTTAGTTTTGCACCGTTCCTGAGTTTTAGTTTCTCTATAAATGGCTTATGCTTGTCATCTGTTGGTTCTATCACTGCCTTATGTCCCTTTTATTTCTTTTTGTTTTTATTATTATTGTTTTTAAACTTCCTGATTTTTCTGTGTGATTATAGGATTCCTTACCTCCCTTCTTGTGATATATTTAGAACTCTCAAATTCTGAAACGGCTGCAGAATTTTTGAAAAGAACCAAAACAGATGGACATACTATGATGACTCCCTCCTCACCTTCTCTGCAGCCTGTTTTATTGATTTACATATTCTTTGAGCTTTATATCACTTTGTATTATTTGTTCATTGTTTACATTGTATTGTTGTCATGATTGATGCATTTATTCACATTTGTCCTTTATTGTCTTTTCTGCTTTGTTCCTTTTGTACCTTTTTCTTATTTATGTGTGTTTATTTTGTTATATTTGGGGCGGATTACCTGCCTTTATATGCATTATGTATCTTGGGGTTCACCCATATTTATTATTATTATATATATGGTGGCAGATTGTGCTGAGCCAAGGTGGCTGTGCGCGTCCGCGGTGGTGGGCACCTGTGTTCTCTGGCTGCAGGACGTCTTTATGCCTCCATGCACAACGGGATAGTTTCTGTCCCGTCTGTGCATGAGATGACATGACGCCCGGGCTGTGTTGAGTACCTGGCGCGCACACCGCGCATGCGCCGTTACAAACCACCGCCATTGGCTCTTCTGCATCACGTGACCCATCACATGAGCTATTTTAAGGTCCTATTCCTCACTACTTACTATCCCCTTGAGAAAGCAGGCTTCAGAGCCCGCGAAACGCGCGTCGGGGGTGGACATTAGGCACCTGGGGCTCCCGCTCTGGCTTTTCAGATCCCGTAAGCTGCACTATCCATTGGTTAAATCTGGCAGTTCAGGATATATTACGCTATTATTGCGATCCACGATGGGGACTCCCTGACCTGCCTTTTATATATTTTTTCTTTTGGTCACTTGACCTGAATACTTGCTTATAATAGGATTGCCTTGCCAGAGGGGTGGCCCTCGTGTTTTGCCTGTATGTTCCTTGGTGCACTATCTTACTATGTATGATTATTTATATATTTTGTATGCATAATAAACATTTATATATTTTTATACAAAAAAGCATATTATTTGTTGTCACCGCGTACTCCAGTCTCTCTTGTTATGGTATAACTTATTGGAGTTGGTGCATTTGTTTGCTGGGAGAATCACCAGGTGGTGATGTCATCCTGTGCATTTTTTTGCACACTGGTTCTGTTTTTAACTTGTGCACATACCCTGACAGTCCTAGGCCTTCAGACAGCAAATTGTGGAAGTAACCAGCTTTGTGTACAGCTCCGCATTGCATATCGGTGTGCCGGCAGGCCTTGTATGGCATGCATTATTGCATGCTGTTCTTGCATGGCATGCATTATTGCAAACAGCATTTGCATTACATGCATGCATTCTTTTAAACTGCCCTTGCATGGCATGAATTTTTTCGAGCAGCCCTTGCATGGCACGCATGATTGAAAACTGCCATGACATGCATTATAGAAAGCGGCCCTTACATTGCATGCCTTATTTAATGCTGCCCTTGCATCGCATGCAAACGGGATAGCAAAGTGCATGCTGCAATTTTTGCCACCCCATGTTGACCATTGGTTTGTGTTGAAAATTGACTTTGTGCATGAGCCTATTGGCTGTAAGGGGTCAGTATGTGCACTGTGCGATCCGCGCATACACTATTAGAAATAATCTATCAGAGGATTCCGGGTTCTGGAATTCCCTGGCCGGACTTTGGGTCGCCCCATGTCATATAATACAGGCACACTGATGGAGATCCTACTGCAGGCGGAACATTGCAGACGTTTGCCACAGACAAAGCTCTTCTTGTATTTTTTTTTACAAGTTCCCTGTACATGTCAGACGGTATGAGCAGAAGTGCCCGACCTGTGGAGGAAGGCAAGGCGGTTACATGCATCGAAAGGGAAAGCTGATGTGCAAGGGAATCACCAAAGACATTACATTCCTGCCCAAAGGTCGTATCTCTGGAGGTCGTTCATCACCCAGGACCAATGGGAGAGGAAATTACCTTCTGATGGGACTATACAAAATCAGAATGTTAATGGAAACCCCCCAGGGCTGAAGTGTTAATACAGAAAAATGTCACAGGAAATTGATTCTCGTCATTAGTAAAAATTAATAGAATGGAGTACTGGCAATGGGAGGAAACGGGTCCGAAGCAGAGAGAAAGACAAAAATAGGGGGTTGGGGTGACGGCAAAACTGAATTGCTCAGTTGGTTTTAACACTGCCCTAAGGATGACGCAACATGGTAGCGTTGAGGGTGTGCAATCCAAAGTATGTGGTGTAAATTGGGCGCCCACTCCCTGAAATGTATTTAAAGGGAATCTGTCAGCAGATTTATTGTTATTTAATTTAAGAGCAGCATAATGTAGGGGCTGAGAGCCTGATTTCAGCCCTGCGCAGCAGTTTTTTGGTTTTCATACAATCAGTGTTTTATTAGCAGATTATCACTGCAGGACAAGGTCTCACGTGCCAAGCAGTCCAGCTAATCTGTATAAACCCCACCCCCACCACTGATTGGCAGCTCGCTAACAGTGTACACAAGCAGCCCAATCAGGGGTGTGGGCGGGGTTATACACAGCTCAGCATTCTGTCACTGCTACATCTACCTTGAGAAAGCAGGGATTGTGTCAAAACTGCACCAAGAAGCCCAGTAAGTGACACATCGCTGGATCAGGGGGGTCTCTGCTCCTACAATCATGATGCTCTCTGATTACATAGCAAAACCTGCTGACATATTCCCTTTAAATGAAAATGATTTGAAGCATCTAATCCAGCACGGCCACATGGCGTCTGAGTCCCTACTGCTCTGTATAGAGCAAGTGAGTCATTGTGTGTGGCTGCAGACTACCTCCGTCACCGCCATTCAGATAAATAGGATAACTGCAGAAATTTCTGCACCATATCTGCTGCATGTGAATATACCCTTATGAGGAGGAAACTTTCTCAAATAAACGAAGTCTAAGGCACAGAAGAGGTTTTTTTAGAAAGTTTTGGAGCATAAACTGATTGCAAACTTTCCAAATATTCCACAGAAACCTGTAGGTTCTGCTATCAAAACTCTAGGGAAAGACTCCAAAAAAAAAAAAAAAAAAGCTTGAAAAATTGCCGCAAAAAACATTTAGCAGACTTTGGACTTTTAATTTCTGTTGTAAAAACGTTGCTGTTTATATGTTCAATGATTTCAGCATCTTTTTCCCCCCATTACTGAGGCTATGTGCCCACATTGCAGAAATGTTGCGGAAATATCTGCAGCATTTCCGCAACTCCCGCCGCGGGAAAATCGCATGCGTTTTCACACGGAAAACAAGTTTTTTTTCACGCGATTTTCGCGTGCGGAATTCAAGCACATTGCAAGCGATTTGAAGCATCGCTTGGAATGTGATTGACAGGTTGGTCACATTCGTCAAACATAGTGTTTGACAAGTGTGACCAACATTTTACTATTGAGGCTGCCTATGCGGCCTCAGTAGTAAAAGATAAAATGTAAAAAATAAAAAAAAATTAAAAAAAAAAAAAAAGGTTATTCTCACCTTCCGACGGCCCGATCTCCTCTCCACGCTCCCGGCATTTTCCAGTCCCAGTAATGCTTAGCGCAAAGGACCGGAGATGACGTCATCAATGACATTTTGCGCAAAGCATTACTGGGACCGGAAGGTGCCGGGAGCGTGGTGAGAGGTGGGAAAGAGTCCCGGGAAGGTGAGTATATGACGATTATTTATTTTTATTCTATTTTTTACTGGATTATGGTACCCAGGACCTGGAGGTCAGTCTCCTCTCCTCCAGACCCTGGGTACCATCCGCATATTGAGTGCTCATTTTACGCATGGAGGGCATAGCCACATGCATAAAATGAGCGCTTCAATTCAATCCTATGGCGGCGGAATTACCGCGATTCCGCACAAAGAATGAGCATGCTGTGGATTTTACCGCGATGTAATTCCGCAGCGGTAAAATCCGCATAAACACAGCATTGCAGAATCCCATAGAATTGCATGGGATGCGAGTTTTTTTTTGCTGCGATTCTGCAGCGGAAAATCGCTGCGAAAATGCAAAAAAAAGCTACGTGTGCACACAGCCTAAATGTCTGGTAGGAGAAAAGAAAATTCAGGTCACTTCTTTGAAACGGCACCTGATGGAAAATGCTCCAGTCTAGACACTGTTCAAAGGCTGCAAAAAAAACAAAACAAAAAAAACCTCTCCCAAAATGAATACAGAGCCTTTTTGCTGATTTTTTTTTTTTTTTTTAGAGGAAACTGGGCAGAACGTCAACATTTCTAAGGCGTTTTGCATTTAAGAGAATTTGAAAAGTTGCTTGTCAATTTCTAATTTTCCAGAAAATCCTCAAGATATTCTGTGAACTTTTCTGTGCTGAATTTTGAATCAGCTTTTATTTTTTTTTTTTTCCTACCAGGCATTTTTTTTTTTAAACCTGAAGCAAAAAGAAAAAAGTGTCAAGACGGAACAAAAAAAAAGCAGTTTTACAATGGAGAAGTCCTTCCAGTGTTTTTTTTTTTTTTTTGTTTCAGGCTTTTTCTTTTAGCAGACCCACTGCAAAAAAAAACCAAATAACTCTTTCCATATAACCTTAAGTATAATTTTTTTGGGGACTGAAACTGAGTGGAAACTTTCCAAATCCTCCTCAAAAACATGGGATTTTCTGCTTCAAAAACTCTGCACAGATTCAGTATGCACATACCTTAATGGAATGTTCACAAGGAGTTCTTTTGGAGTGGAAATTTTGAAATCCTACTCAAAAACCTCCTAAAAAAAACTTGGAGTTTACGCTCTAAAAACTCAGCAAGAAGACTCAAAGTCAACATACCCTAAGGCTATGTGCACACAGAGTCTTTATGATGAGTGTTTGGAGCAGAAGCTCAAAGCTTTTGATGAGTTTTGAGATTTAGATGAGGTTTTGGAGTCTCCACTCAGTTTCTGTTCCAAAACCTCCATATGCACATTGCCAAAGACTATGTTCTGATGTAGCCCCTCCATTGCAAGCCTTTTGCAGCAGAGGTGCCACAGCGATTTCTGCAGCATTTACTGCTGCGGATATCATTGCAAAGAAGGAGCCGGTGAAGTTCTCATCTACATCTGCGGCCTAAATTGGCAAGCTGCAGCTCTGAAACCTGCGACTCCTGAGGTTACGCTGCGTATATATTTTGCAGCATGTGCACATCTCATGCCCTCTGCTGGCATTGTAAAACACAGATGATCTTCCACCTTTTATCTAAGTTTCCACAGTGCGAAAACAGTGGATTTTTGGCTGTATATCGACTTGTTGAAAATCCGCTGTTTTTAGGGTGTGTGCACACGCTGCGGATTCTGCTGCGGTACTGTGTACAGTACCATAATATCCTATGGATATCAAAAACCGCAGTGCAGACGGTGCGGATTTTTCAGCGCGGATTTGCTGCGGTTTCTAAACCGCAGAAAGAATTGACATGTCTATTCTTTCTGCGGATTCCACTGCGGTTTACCATCTCCTCCATTGTAGAGATGATAAACCGCAGGTCTTTTGACCTGCAGATTTACCTTCGGATTTTACAAAATCCGCGCGGCCAAATCCGCAGAGCATTCCGCGGCGTGTGCACGTACCCTTACAGTGATCAGTCCATTCTTCCAATTGGAAGCGCTAAAATGCTCAGTTGCTCATTATGAGTAACGAGTATAATGGGAGTCAGTGGGAAACCTGAAGAACAAAACTGGGAAAGAAAGAAAGCGCAATAGGGTCTTAATTGGTAACAAAAAGGTGGAAAGGAAAAGGATCCACTCACCTTATATAGTTGCTACAGAGCAACATGTAACTGGCATGAAATAGATATCAGTTGCTGCAAGGACATCAGTTACTAGATGGACTAAACAGTGCGAAACGATCGGGAGGGAGATGTTGCTGCTGCTGATGAATCCACAATGGTTTCCAACGGATAAAAATTTATTAATAAAACAGGTTTAAAGGGTCAACGCGTTTCAAGGTCGCGCACGACCTATTCATCAGGACAGAAATCTAGCTTCCCAGGTTAGTTTGGTTACTACGTCATCCACCGCCTCGTCTTCCACCGCCATACCCTGGTCCTCCTGACTTGATGACTTAACAACAACCTGACTTATCGGCAATTGCGTCTCATCATCTTCCTCCTTAGATAAAATTTGCTGTTCCCCCTGTGATCTTTTTGCGACTTTGACTCCTCTTTGTTTTGTGCATAACTGAACAGCATGTCTGCCTGTCCCTCTTGGAACATGGAGGGTGAAAGGCAACAATGAAGAATGATGTAAAAAGCTCCTTGGAGTGTCCTAGTGTGGGATCACTGGTTGTCTGGGACTTGACATGGTCAAAGGAAGGAGGATCAGGGTTAGGATTAAGTGATCCAGATTGTTGGCTGGTGAGACTAGACTGTGTATAAAGGGCCTGTCACACTAAGCGATATCGCAAGCAAGATCGCTATAACTTGTGACGTTATAGCGATATCGCTGTATGTGATACTTACCTACAACCCGCTCCCCCGCTGGTTATCGCTGATCGCGCGAGAACAGGCTGGACTGTTTCTCGTCGTCAGCTTCCTGTGGAGAGATGAGCGACGAGCGTGGAGCCGGGCGGGAGGACGTCAGGATCGCCTAGTGTGACAGGTAAGTAGCGACCCCCGACCCCAGCGATGTCGCTAGTGAGATCTGCCTGTGTGGCAGCTCACTAGCGACCACTTAGCGATGTACCAGCGATCCTGACCGCGTCATATCACTAGTCGGGATCGCTGGTGCATCGCTAAGTGTGACAGTACCTTAAGACTGGGTGGTGCTGGCAAGCATGCTGGAGGCATTATCTGCTATCTAACCGACCAACTATTTGCACTGGTGTGGCTTCAGAAGTGGTGTCTCGTACCTCCCTGTAAAGTGGGACGGGAAGCTATGTGTCGTCTTCGTCAGCACTTCCACTTCCCTGTCCCTTACCGCATGCCTTAGGCTGGTTTCACATTAGCATTTTTTTAGCGCAGCACATCGTGCGTGTCCATGCGCCCCTATGTTTAACATGGCAGGCGCATGGTGTAGCGTTACCACGCGTTCATATGCGTTTTCATGCGCATGCGGTTTTTTGTAGTGTGCGCCTAAGCGCGCCCGACGCAACCTGGGTCCGTCCAACAGCGTAAAAAAAAAAAAAAAAAAAAAGCTTGTGCACGGAATGCAACAAAATAACACATTACAGTCTATGGGAATGCAGGTGTGCGCATGCCTGCGTTTGAAATCGCATGCGTTTTAAGAGTTAACATGACTAGAAACGGGTTAAAATGCATGCGCCTAAAAAATGAGAATGCATGCCTTTTTTGCATGCGTTTCTATTGCGCACAAAGCGCAGCGCTAAAAACCACTAATGTGAAAGTAGCCTTACACACTTTGTAACTCTGGAAACCAAGTTTCCTTGATTAATTGAATCTAAATTTTTTTAACAAAAAAAAAAAAAAAATTGTCTCGCCTGTAGGAGGCCAAGTGTTTTTAAATATTTCAAACCATCATAAATTCACACAACCAGGCTAAACTGTATGAATGACAATAGACAATTTTTGTAACAAAAAGTTGGGTCACCTGTAGCAGGTCAAGCGTTTTTTTTTTTTTTTTAAATGTTAAATTACAGTAGTTTAACACAAAGCATGTTAAAAAGTATGGATGATTTTAACCCCACCCCAAAGAGAAAAAAATGTGGTCACATGGAGCAGAGATATATATATTTAGCAACAGACTGCAAAGCCCAAAGCCATGCCTAGAGGCTGTATTCAGCCACTCTCCCTGCTCCAGTAGCTGTCCCTAGGCTAAATGCAGAATGTATCGCATAGAAACAGAAAAAGAGAACAAGGTTAGTGCAGAGCACATCCGAACACCCAGAAACTTGAGAGATATCCATGTATCAACAAGCACATTCGCTCATCATTAGTAACAACCACAGAGGACTTTTAAATCTTAATATATTTTTCTGCAAAATACCAGAGATTGTCCTCTGTGTCTGAAATTACATCCTCAGTCTATCTGGAACGGAATCTCTCCAAAACAGAAGTCCCTGTGCTTCCTCCCTCTGCTAACTGACCTATATCGAATATTGCCATTTGCATGTGTAGTTCAACCATAAGTCCCAAGCAGCACGCTCACTGTCTTGGAGAACTTTCCTTTATTCCCTATATCCAGTTGCTCTTGTGACCTGCATCTCAAAAACATCTCTATAATCTGACCTTTTCTCACTATTCAAACTGCAAAAACTCTTTCGCTCTTATTCATTCTTCTCTGGACTACGGCAACTCTCTACTAACCGGTCTCCCTCTTACTAAACTTTCTCCTCTCCAATCCGTCCTGAATGCGGCAGTCAGGGTCATATTTCTGTCCGCCGCCATCAGGGCATTACTGCCCTGTCTTGCATATGGGGCCCGATCAGCAGAGGGGGCCCACTTCGGGCCCCGTCTCTTCTGCTGATCAGGCCCCAGCGGCAGGATTCTGCCGATGCAGTAAATGAACCTGCGTCCGAGACGCAGGTTCAGTAACTCTAGTGCCTTGCAGGCCCGCACGGCAATAGTTAAAGCTGCCAGCATGCACGTCGCCGGCATATGATGTCATTGCTGCTACACCGATGCCTTCACCTTGTGTCAGAATAAGATAATCCACAAGAGTGTGCGGTGAACCTTATTCTATATCAGGCACCACCCAGTCCGTTACACCAGCACCTCGTCAAGTTTTGACCGAGTGCAAGCTAAAGTTTATTTCTATGCTTCACCTTGTGCCAGTCATTGCACTGGTTGCCCATCTGATACAGACGACAATACAAACTTAACACTCTCGCCCACAAAGGTCTCCAAAGTTCTGCACTGCCCTTTGTCTCCTCCCTCATCTCTATCATCCTAACCGCGCTCTCTGTTCTGCAACTGATCTAAGACTAACATCCTCCATAATCCAACCCTGGCACCTCGATCTTCAAGACTTCTGTCTTGCTGCTCCAGTTTTTTGGAATGCACTATCAGAAACAATCCAATTAATACTTCTAAATGTGTGTTTAGCACTTGTTGGTTCTGTCCCTCAGTCCTTGTTCACATTTACGTCACTTGACAAGTGGAAAGGTTTTAATACAAGAGTTAGGCCTGTCCCACAAGGGTGGCCGTGACGTGGCGGGATGGCTTGTACATTCTTTTGATCAAAATTATGTTTACTAAATACCCTTATTATTATTACTACCTTCATGCAATTTTTTATTTTAGGATATTTGTTTTTTCTTTTTCTCTGTGTAAAGGTCATGTGTTTATATGCATTTACATTTTGCATACACATTAATTTACTTTTCAGCTCAGACCTAGTTTCTCTATCCATTGACTTGCATCGCCAAGTTTGACCCATGACTCGAATCAAAAACAGACTTTATTTGCAGAAAAACTTGTCTTCACCCAACTTTTATGGAGAGGCGCTGCCCCTGTCTGACCGCTGCATCACTCAAACTCCCGAACTCCACCCCACTATAGCATTAAAGGTCCTATCACAAAGGATGGATCCCCCGCTATTATCTAGGTGTATGACGTGAATGTGGTTTGGTTCGTTCTCTGGCATTGCCGCTTGGACACAGAAATAAATGGCGCTCTGAATAGAGTTTCAAGTATGTGACCAGTTTTTTGTTTTAATCGTAAAGTTGGTGCAACATTTTTGATTTTTTTTTTTTAAATGTCACAACACTGCATGACCTGTAATGCGCACGATATTTACATTAACTGCATACAGAAAAAAAAATGAAAAAAAAAAAATAAAATACAACATTAGGGACTGAAACAACTACTCCTATCATACACTCTAGCAGAAAAAAAAAAAATTCAATGAAAAGGAAGATCGCATGCACTTTACATAGACGACCAATGTAAAGTACAGAGCGGCGGTGAGAAATACAGAACGCAATAATCGGGAACACTGAGGAAATGGCTTCATGATCCATACAAATGATACAATGAAACTGAAGAAAGATCTGAAAATATTGTCAAGAGAACAGTCACACAAACAGCACAAATAATGAGTAACAGGAACAATCGGAAAAAGTAACACTAAGCAAGCACATCGCTTGACAATCTGTAGGTCAGGGCATTTGATGGGGAAGGGGTCAAATAAGTGTACCCATCACCTGTACTCAGCAGAGGAGGCCATTTTTTTTGGAACCAAATTAAAATCCAAAATAACTTATTGTTTAACTCAGTTTTTTGTGCTTTTTATATGTGAATTTGTTTTGGCTTTTTTTTTTTTATCACAATCTTTATTAAAGAAAAAACCTCTAAATTAGTAATTATGCAATTTACGCAGTGTCCACTAAGGCTTTTTTTAAACTTAATACTTTCAGGAGAGTTTTCAGCAGACTCTATCATCAGAGGCAGGATTACAGTGACAGGTGACATCTCTATACACAGCTGATCACACAAGATCAACCAATCACAATAGGTGATGTTACAGCTCCTCTGCTTCCCCCCCCCCTTCCTTCACAATGACCTTTGAACACGCTCATTCGATGGTTCAACACAAAAGATAGGGGTTAGTACGTTGTGGCTAATGTACATGTGTAATTTCCTGAAAGAACAAGAAGAGTTTAAAAAAAAAAACCCAAAACAAAGACCCAGTGGTCAATGTGAGAATTGCAAGATTTATATTTTTAATATAGATTGGGCTCTATATGTAGCAATGGAATCAGGCGCAGGCGAATCACGTGACTTTAGATGCTCCTTTTGCATAATTTAGGGTGTCTAAATGTTTTTTTTTTTTTTTTCTTAAAGGACTAGCAAATATTGCATTAGTTTGTGCAAGCTTCACTTACTGATGGGCTGCAACAAAGTGGCATTTAATAGCAACTTTGTAAACTATAAAGTGGTTAGGACCTAATCGCCCTAGATTAGGTAAATTGTTGCACAATGTAGAGGAGCATCAATGTCAGAATACTTATCCAATTTTATTTTACAAAAAGTTCCAAGTACCATAAAAATAAAAACAAAAGCAGCAATATGGATATCACTGATCCTTACTGCTCCTGGTCATAGATCAGCGAGCCCGAACGGTAAAGTTCAAGGTTCTTACCGTACACCTAGTGTCTGGCGCAGAACTCAGAACACTCACTTTCCAGGAAGTTTTACAGTTCAGGAGTGAGTGACAGACACAAATATTCCAGTTCCAAATTTCAGGACCCTATTCATTTCAATAGGGTTCAGATTCAAGTTTGGGTACAGTTCTGGTAGCCGAACCAAACTTTGAACTAAAGTTTGGTGCCAGAACCTGAACTTCCACAGATCCATTCAGCTCTATCCCTACTCCTGTTCTTTTGCACCCCTTGATCCTCGCTGGTTTCTGCTTCTTGATCTTGCTAATCCCTCACCATAGCGGTGATCCATCTCAGCCAATCAGAAGCATCTCTAGGGCATAGAGAAGCAGCAGAGATCATCGCAGATTAGGGAGTAAACAGGGATAGGTTGAAGGCAGTATTGCCTCTTCTGGATTGTTCCACTTAAAAAAAAATAAATAAAAATACACGAACACAAAATAAAAGAGAACATAAAGATACAAACATTAAAAAAAATAACTAAAAAATATGAGAAAAAAGAAAAAAAAAAAAAAAAAAAAAAAAAAAAAAAAATCAGTTGGACAATCCATTTATGCAAAACAACTGTTCCAAACTTAACAACGTGCAAGTAGGATTTTTGCAGTTTTTGGGGGCACTGACATGATCCCTACCATTTCTATGAGTAAGGCTATGTTGCCACAATAAGCTTTTGGTGAGTTTTTTTTATGTTGTAGATTTCCTGCACCCGTTAAAAAAAAAAGCTTCCACTACAGAGGGGCAGATGATGGGTACTTTCAATTAGGAGCTTTTTTTTTTTTTTTTTTTTTTTTAAATTTAAATTTTAGATTTTTGCAATCCATCAGGTCCAGAAATAAGAGATGTATATTCACACATGCGCTCACAGCCATGAATTGTGAATTATGAATTTATGAATATACATATGCACAAGTGAAAACGTTTCATTACAATACAATATTGTCGGCTCATTTATACGTAGTGTTTTTTTTTCCTTCTTCTGTAGCTTCACATTTTCACTTTACGTAACATAAATAATTTGGTTAATAAAATAACTTGCATGTTTCAGCCACATTAATATATAATCTGTTAACAGTATAAATACTTTTTTTTTTAAATAAAATAAATCTGTGATATGTTACATAATACTGACAAAAACACAAAATAAAAAAGAAAAAGGAAAAAAAAAAAAAAAAAAAAAAAAAAAAAAAAAAATTGAAAAAAAAAAAAAGGAAGCTACGTTATCAGGTGAATCCACCCTGGCAGCTGCTTGTGACGAGTTAATACTGTGTAATGGAGATGCATGCTTCCAAGGCCAGGCTATGTAGACAGCACACAGTTTTGTAGTGTCAGATAATTAGCAATATAAATATCCATGGCGCAAACTCATCGCCGTGGCTTAGAAATAAAGACAATCACTTCACACATCATCGTATGTGGCGATTAGGAATTTCCTAGGCTGAAAATCAGTGCAATAAAAAAAAAAAAAAAAAAAAAAAAGATGGGATGTGGGAAGTATGAAAAGAGTGGGGTGTAGGGATTAAAAAGGACATGCACCTGCCATGAGGACCATAAAAAGCACCCTAAGGGCGCAGTCACACAACCGTATAAACCGGACTGAAATGCAGGGACTGGCCAGACCAGACTGACAGCTTCATAGAAATATATGAAGCGGTCATGCTCAGGTCGAGAGACATACTGGTCAGTCCGTTCACTGCATTCCAACTTGGCTAGTTTCACACTAGCGCTTTTGAGCGCAGCGACGGCCTGCGCACGGCCGCCGCTAAGCCCCGCCCCCTGCCGCGCCTCCGCCGGTAGCTCCGCCGACCGGCGCATGACGCTGCATGCGTCCCCTATCTTTATCACTGGGGGCGCAGGCCGAGCGCAACCAAACAGCAGCAGGTTGCGTTTGGCGCAGGTCGGCGCACCGTCAAACGCATATTGCGCACGGCCTGCGCCCCCATTGATAAAGATAGGGGATGCAGGACGCATGCAGCGTCATGCACCGGTAGGCGGAGCTACCGGCGGAGGCGCGACAGGGGGCGGGGCTTAGCGGCGGCCGTGCGCAGGCCGTCGCTGCGCTCAAAAGCGCTAGTGTGAAACTAGCCTTATATGGCTGTCTCACTGCGCCGTAACGAGCACTCAGAGGGATACATTGAGTATTTACTCTGGTTTCAGGGAGGTTGAACATTGCCCACTTTTCTCACTGCTGGTGCATGAAAAGTTCTCCACCTAAATAATATTTTTTCTCTTACATTTTTTAAAAAGGTTGTCCAACTTTGGAGGCAATTTTGAATGTATTTCAGGCTGAAAAATATTTTTGCAATTGGGTTTCTTTCATTAGAAATTTTGCACCGTTTGGACTTTGGGGTATGTGCACACATTAAAGCGAACCAGTCATCAGTATTTTGCCAATTAAACTACAGACAGTGTCAGGCTGTCGCTGGTATACTGATTAAAATGATATCTGGTAATGAAATTCGTCTTGTGATTGTTGTTTAATTGGATCTTTCACTGACCCGCCTCCTATTTTACATAATGCGCTTGCACAGTTCATATTGCAGTCTTTGGAATTTATTAAACTACAGCAAAATGTCGCCGATAAATGCTACTGCGCATCTGCCGGCGGAGCCATGTTGTTAGAGGTTTAAAAAAAAATAAAAAAAAAAAATAATTGACTACAGGAAAATCGTGTCGGTGCATGCACATAAGCATCTGTTGCCGACGCCATTTTGCCATAGGTAATGTTTTTTTTCAAAGACCAAATTATGAACTGCGGAAGTGCAGTATTTAAAATAGGAGGCAGGTCACTGACCTGTCACTTAAGCCCATAAGGATGAATATGAGAGCAAAGCACCACAAAGCCCCACCAACAGACCGCCCCGGAGCCTGAGAATCTCAACTGAAATATAGAGATTAAACAACAACCACAAGATGGATTTCATCACCCCAGGTATAATTTTAATCAGTATAACGGCACCATTCTGACAATTCCTGTAGTTTACTTAGCAAAAATCCTGATGACAGGTTCAGTATAAAAGCTGGGATCACATGCGAGGAATACGGCCAAGTCTCGCATGTTAATACCCGGCACTGCCGCCGAGCGGAGCGTGTGGCCGCATAGCAATACATGCAGCTGCACGCTCCGATCCAAGTGCTGGCGCAAATGCCAGGTATTAACATGCGATACTCGGCCGTATTCCTCGCATGTGTGATCCCGGCCTAAGTGATTGGTGCAGAAATGTCTGCATCTTTTGGCATGGAAAACACTTTTTTGGTGCAGGTTTTTCCCCACTCATTAGTATGGGTGAAACCTGAAACAAAAACGATGAAAGAATTGACATCAAATCTGCAAGTCGTAAGTAAGCAACGTGTGCACATGAAACTTCGGGATTCTCATTCACTTTGCTGGCATCAGAAAAACAGGTTGTGACAAATCTGCACTGAAAAAAAAAAAAAAAAAAAAAAAAAGCAAAATGTGTGCACACAGCCTTAAAGGCTCTTTTTTTGCTTTTGATGTTGTCTATGAGCATAAAAGTCTGCTGACTAAAGCTCAGACAAAAAAGAGTTAAATTCTCCCATCATTTGTTCTGAAGGAGCGCACTAGCAGATTCTCAGTTAACTCATTCAGTAGCCAGTAATAGAAAGAGCAACACAGAGGCTATAGAAGCAAACAGTCCAAAACGGTTAACGAAACCAGATTAAAAAAAAATTTTTTGTCCCGAAATACATGTATCTCATCATTATGTTTATTTTACGTTAAAATTCAGTATGGATTTTCAAAGTTAAGCAAAAAAAATTTGCAGGACCCCGTTTCTC
Source organism: Dendrobates tinctorius (assembly GCF_039654945.1). NCBI lineage: Eukaryota > Metazoa > Chordata > Amphibia > Anura > Dendrobatidae > Dendrobates > Dendrobates tinctorius. The sequence goes on along the minus strand of NW_027361810.1, from coordinate 23,620,254 downwards.
ATGGTCATTGGACCAGAGTACTGCAAACCTCCTCCTACCTACCAGCATCCCTTCCCTGACTCCACCTTTTGATTAGTCGGTCCGGTGGGGCATGTCGGCAGGAGCTTCGTAAACCCTGCCTCGATGCAATATTAAAAGAGGTGATGCTGGCTACCTCCTGTGGCGACCACCAGAGAGAGCTGAGGAGTGAATTGTATATGGATACAATACTGGATAATAATTGTAGTCATTCCCTTATAAAGGCATTGAATCACAAACAGTCTGATAGCCTGTCCAAAACTACAGGGGGCATAAGGACACTATAATTTTGCCCATTTTTCTAAATATAAAATTTAGGTGGAGAACTCCTTTTTTGTAAAACATGATGTAACTAAGAAACCTCTCTGCTTTACATTTGTAGGAACAGGTTGAATGTTAACCTGGGCAGCTGACCAGGCAGTTGACCTTTTTACTTTTAAGCTGCTGAAAAGCTTTATATTTACGGAAAAGCTTTATTTCTCTATCGCCTTATTGGGGGACACAGAAACCATGGGTGTATGCTGCTGCCACTAGGAGGCTGACACTATGCAAATAAAAAAGTTAGCTCCTCCTCCGCAGTGTACACCCCACCGACAGGAAGCAGGATGTTCAGGTCAGCGTCTGCTTGCGGATTCTGGTCGACATTAGTAGGGTTGCCGGCCCAGGAGGAACTGCGTTCTTTTCAGTACGACGCACACTGCACGGGCAGTGCGTGTCCTCCTGGCGGTACTTTTTGGGCCTTCGTCTGGCTCCTCTGCAGTACGGTCATTGGTCCTCCACAGGTCCATAAGGTTTCTCACAACCCATGCCTAGCTTCGGCAAGTGCCGGTCGGGGTAAAGAAGACCTCGCAGGTGACCTTGCAGGTGACGAGGGTGACTCCCTCGTCCTGATGGGGTTATTTGCTGTTCCCTCCCCTTGAGGACTGCTTTGGGACGTCCCATGGTTTCTGTGTCCCCCAATAAGGCGATAGAGAAAACAGGATTTTTTGTTGCTTACCGTAAAATCTGTTTCTCTGAGCCTTCATTGGGGGACACAGCACCCTCCCAAGTTGAACAGCACCGTTTACTGTATAATATTGTTACAGTATGGATTTGTGTTTTCTGTTTTTATCTCGTTACAGATTGCTTCTCCTACTGCTTTCTCACTAACTGAGCATCCTACTTCCTGTCGGTGGGGTGTAAACTGCGGAGGAGGAGCTAACTTTTTTATTTGCATAGTGTCAGCCTCCTAGTGGCAGCAGCATACACCCATGGTTTCTGTGTCCCCCAATGAAGGCTCAGAGAAACAGATTTTACGGTAAGCAACAAAAAATCCTGTTATTTACGGGAGTTGCCTGGTATGTGTCCACCATAGTGGAGCTATACCTGCAGGGTGACACAATAAGACAGCTGCCCAGGTCAGCCTACCCTTACACTATTGGCCATCGCAGCAACAAAAGATAAAAAATAAAAAGGAATTATTGCAGATTAAAGTTAGCAGAGGACATGCAATCTTATAATTGTGTTGAGACCTCACTCTCCAACAGGTACCTGAAATGGGAGTAAGGGGCTTTCTTGTAAGGTAATGATCAGGACTGATGCGCGCCCCCATTGCGGTCACCTCTGACATTATGATATAAAATAAGTTTTTTTTTTTCACTTTTCATTTTTCTATCACTTAAACATTAACTTGATAGAAACCAAAGAATTTTTGTACACTATTATTGTACAGTAAAAGATAAAGTGTGCATTAAGTCGGCTTGTACATGACAATATCGTACATTATTTACATCTCAGTCCTCGTCATCAAACTCTAGGTCTTCTTATATACACACTGAAAATGTATCAGAAACATCTGACTAATATTCTTTATAATCACAACTGTAGCGTAATAGAAAAAAAACAAAACAAAACAGATCATATCCTTTCAGTCACATGGGTTTTTGTCTTTTTTTAAAGGTTTCCAGCGCCCACCTGCCTAAAATGCAAAAATATTTACCACATATTCACTTTACACCAGGTGGTGACATCTAGAAATATTGATGTACATATATTATTATCAATGCCTATATACACATATATTATCTTAGGAACTGTCAATGTTATCTGGAGATCTTCCTCCTCTTGGGTTTTGGGGGCTTCAGCTGTCGTTCTCTCTGAGGCAACTGAAGGAAAAACATCGGAAAATAGGAATATTGGGGTTATACATTCATGGTTATAAGTTAAAGGACAATCTATTACCTAAAATATAGAGAATTAACCATTGGGTGAGTGGAATTAAAAGCCATGACATGAATAAAAAATATTTCTACAGGTTTGTGGATCAATTTAGTAAGAATAAAAAAATTGCACTAAGTTTCTGTCTGAAATCTTCATTAATTTCGAGGCCCACTGATATGCAGCGTAATCCAAGTTTCATATTTTTGTGAGAGTGTCCCTCTCAGTAATATAGGCTGGATTTGAGGTCTGTGTTTATCCAGGGTGTTGCTGTATTTATTAGCTCATATCAGCACAGCGTCTTGCCTGCACTAGAAGAGTGCACTCCTCCTTTTCAACAGACCACTTCCTCTGCCCTTCCAGAGGCATTACATACTTTCTTGACACTCTTTATGTCTTTGTACAACTCCCTTTCTGCTGCTGTCAGAGAAGAGCAGAGAACCATCAGGAGCTAACGGATTAATAACATTTTCGCTGAGCATTCTGCTAGATTAACCCCTTCACAATGAAGATGCAATGCTATAGGTAGAACAAGCGATAAGACGATCGCAGATACAACCATTAAAGACAGTAAAAAACAGAAAAAAAATTGTTTTTTTTTTTTAAATATGAAAAAAAAAAAAAAGTCTAAATCACCCACGTTCCCCCATTAAAAAAAAAAAAACACAAACAAAAAACAAGTCCAAGCTATCAAAATCTAATAAGTGGACAGAGCATAATGAGAAAAAAAGTCGAAACGCCAGATTTACGTTTCTTGGTCATTGCAACGAGAAGGGATTAAAACATCTCAGACTGGCATCAGTAAAAATGCTCAGGACACAAAAAAATATGCCATCACATAGCCCCATATCCCGAAAAATTGAAAGCGTTACGGGTCTCAGAAAATTGAGAGAAGAATCCTTTTTTTTTTTTTTCACCACTTGAAAATCCCCCCCAAAAATAAAACCTACTCATCTGGTATCTGTGTACTCGCACTGACATAGACCTGGAAAGTTGTACCATATATCGAATATGGTAAAACAAATAAAATAAATAAATTTGTGAAATTGCACTTTTTTTGCAATCACTTTCAACACACTATTTTTTTTCTTTTTTTTGAACGCTTTCAAGTGCATCACATGATAGTGTAACTTTTTCTATTTGATCGAACAAAAAAAACACCCCACAAGCCCTTGCACAGCTTTCTGGACAGTAAAAAAAAGATATGGCCCGTAGGAAAATGGGAAATAAAATAATTAGAAAATAGCTGCGGCGTGAAGGACTTGGACATCCTGCAGCAGCAAATTGGTAGAACATTTTTAATGAAGACTATTTACAAATTTGATTCACTTTGCATTTAGGAAGCAAAAAGTTCTGTGTGAAGTTGAACATAAGTCTTTAAAGAGTAGATGTCACTGTTTTTTCTATTTTAATCCCTTAAATCATCAAGTTCGAGGCCTTGTGTTATTTGCTGGGCAGGTCTCATTCTTTGTAGGCATAATTTTCTCATAAATATGATTACATTTTATTTCCCAGTATGGAGGGGTTATAACTTACATTGCCAGAGATCTTGTCCAGCTCGTTCATTGCCTCATGTATTGCAGCTTCTAAATGATTATTTAGTGTTCCGCTCCTAAAAAGTAAAAAAAAAAAAAAAATCAAGATCATTTTGATGGAAAAATAAGTTTATGTAGGTAAAACGCTCATCTACAAAAACCGACTATTTGTCTTTTTAACCTTTTTTTTAGTGCTAAATACCGTGCATACTCCACAAAAAACGTTGTAAAATTTGTGCCAAAAATTTCATACGTATATAAAATCGTTCTGGATGTGACTAATGAATTTCCGTAAAAATGAAAAAAAAAAAATCCATTACATGATGGACATCAAGCAACGCGTTTCAAACGCAACTGGGGCGTCCCATCTAATAGAGGAAATATTACCGTACATCTCCTCTCCCTTCTGATGGATTTTTTTGCTACAGGAAGCAGTCAACTTAATTCTTTGATATGAATGACACGTTTTTATTGGAGCTGGATTTTTTTCTTCTTTTCAATAATTTTTATAATGGCCATTTAAAAACTGATACCAAACATGGGTATGGACAAAAAGTGGCACTGTGTTTGGCGGTGACTGTGTTCTACGCAGAAGCGTGCGGGAATCCAGCTGTTCTGCATCTCCTAGCCTACTCTAACAGTCAGTGGCTTTCAGGGCATGCTGGGAGTTTCAGTTCTTCAACTGCCGAGTGCCGCTGATTGCTGGGCCTGGTCTGACTAATGTATTTGCGATCCTTACTTCCGGTTGCGCTTCTGTGCTCGATTGTAAGCCTCCAGTCCCTCCGTCAGAGTCTTCAACTTCTCGTGCTCCATCTAAAGGAAATCAAATCAGATTATCCGTTCCCACAGCGGGCATCTATTTCCCGAAAGCAAGTGAATGACAGTGATCCAAGGGGTAATGTTTCTCCTTGTGAAGCCTGACATGCCAATGTGAGGAGGCTTTTAAGCCATGCAATTCTCCTCTGGGAAATTAAATATGCAAATTGCCTGTTCATAGAAGAAGAGGACTAGAACTCTAGTGTCACCGATTGGAAGTAGGAATTCTAGAATTCTAGTCCTGCATATTCAAGTGAACGATCAAACATAAACCCAGGATGTAATGTTACTCTGGGAAAAGGGTCAAATAATTACTACTGAAATGGTCATTTTGCTGCCTACAACATTCTCCTAAACACACACACAAAAAAACCCCTTGAATTCTAAAATAAAAAAAATTCACATTATACCACGACATCCATATATTCCCTGGAACATTGTAACAATTTCAACCGTGCACTTTACAATCATGGGATGGGCACCTCCATGCAATTTCTTTTTCATTAACAAGTTTTAAAAAAAATTAGAAAGTCATGTTTTGTGGGTGGAAATCTGGCCCAACAGATCTAGAGATGCACAAAACCTCATAAAAATCAAAAATCCGGGCGGTGCAGAACTCAAACGTGAACTAAAACACAAAAATCACCATAACCCTCCTGTTATTATTCATCTCAGTAACACCGTTGACAACTTTAGGGGGCAGATGGTGTGCGAGCGTCCTTATAAGACCCATCAAAATAACTGGTAAGAGGGATGTTATCATGAAGAAAAGCTCCAGCAGTCACCGGAAGATTATAGTAACCGACTGATTGATATAGGGTCATATCAAGCAGTATGTGCATCCCTAGGGTCAGAGGGGACAAAAACTGAAGGGGTACCCTGATAGACGCAGGTCTCGGCTCAAAAAGTCATAGCTTGCAACTCTTAAGTTGTGGAGAAGTGGCCTCACACATTTGACGTCGACTTCTACAGGATTTCCAAAAATATAAATTGCTATATAAACCACAAATGTCTGATGAGAAGAAGCCTTTAACAAGGCAAAGATCGCAATTATCATTAGATGCCATTGTGCATTTCACCATTTGCAAAAAAGTTTACCCCTTTAAATCCCCCACTGCTCCAGTTCAGATGCTCATCATCCAGCTCTAAGAAAGTGCTGTACATCCCCGAAACCGCTGCAGTCAATCACTGGCTTTAATCGTGGTTGAACACGTAAAAGAAAAAAAAAAAAAAAAAAAGCAACTTTTGCGGCTAGTAATTGGCTGCGGAAGTCAAGCGGATGTACTAGATGTCATAGGAACACCGGAATGACTGTAGCGAACAAAGTAAACTAAACATAAAGTAAACATTCACTGGAGTTTATGGAGCAAAACTATCAGATAATGCTTTGATCTGTGCAGGACTGAGACTGGAGAAATCCAGCAAATTCACACGACTGAAATTATCTAGTCTTCCATTATTAAAATGCTTCGTGCACACGTACTTTTTTGCGCTGCGGATTTTTCAGAGCAGAAATGAAGAAATCCGCAAGTCAAATGACCTGCATTTTTCCTTTTCTTGCGGTTTTCCCCTGCGGATTTGGAGAATGGAGCAGGTGGAAAACCGCACAAAAGAAGAGACATGCTGCATATTTTGAACCGCAAGAAAACCGCGCGGAAAAATCTGCAGCGTCTGCACAGCGGTTTTTTCTAGCTATTGATTAACATGCTACTGTACATCACAATTCGGATATGCAGCGTTTCTGCGCGGTAAAATCCGCTGCGGATCCGCTGGAAATCTGCATCGTGTGCACATGGCCTAGGGACTTCCAAATTGACGACCTGTGTTTAGTCTGCGATCACACCCGAAGCAGTTTTGTGCCGATGTGGTTTCCCTGGACAATCACTAGCTCTTGCAGGAACGCAGCAGTTTCATCTGCAATACCAAACAGCTGATCAGGTTTTGCAGGTGAAAGCAGCGGAAAAAATTGCAGCAGACTAAGACTGTCGTGATTTTCAGCCACAGCCTTAAGACATATTAGACGAGGGGACGTTGCGCCTTTTCGTGGGTTTTGCAGCTTTATTTATTTAATTGAATAGGACAAAACAAAACTGCAAAATCGGGAACAAAAACGCATCAAGATGTGCCAGGTAAACATTGAAGAGACACGGCATTTGCCAAAGAACTGTGGCACCTTCAATCTGGTAGATCACTGTTGATCCAATATGGCCCGATTGGAAATAAACCCTTGAAAATAGACATTTTACCTTCTGCATTCACTACCTTCACCTCAAAGGGAATATGAGAAGACAATATTTTCTACCACACGCCAGTATCCAGCTCAAACAATTCATATATCCTAAAAATACAAAATAGACGTGTACCTTCCCCTCCTCAGAGTTCTGCTGATACGAGTTGTGGAGGTTGTCCCTCACTAATTTTCCAGGCCATGCGGCCAGTCCTTTAATCTGTCCCCAGACCAAGTCTCCCATATTAAACGTCCTTGGCCTATAAGGCATTAAGTCATTTGATGACGGGGAGTCGGGTATCCTCAGATCGTCCTCACTACTGATACTCTTGGTGTCTGAGGGACTTGGTGCGCAACCGTTCATGCCTTTGGCATGGAAGTCTCCATTGTAATGGATATAGTCTCTTGCTAAAGAACTCTCCAAACTGTTGGAAGAGCTGGGAGATTGTTCCTCCATGCTGATCTCTTGTTTGGGGATGCTTAGCAGATCTCCGTACCCTCTGTGCAGACCGGCCCGGTTCCCGTTCATGTGAGCGCACCGTTCCACCGTGCTTTCCAACCTCTCTTTAAAACTCATCATAGTTCTTTTGTAATGGTTAAACCTGAAGTTATCCTCCAGCATTTTATCGTTCGGACAATGTCTGGGGGGCAACAAAATCTGGCACTGCTCATCTTCAAAGGAGTGCAATATAGAGATGTTGCCAGATCTTGCTTGGTAAGGATTGCCATGGACCTGTGCGTTGTGGTCCAGAACCTCCTCACACTTCCACCTGTTCACGTCTCCAGGACTCTGACCCCCGTTCCATTGTCTTTTAGGTGTATTGCATCCTGCTTTTAAATAATCAAACCCGTCCCCGTCAGCCATATGCTTGCCGTGATCCAAGTTCTTCCTCATCCGGTTACCTCTAGAGTTCCTTGTCCTGACCTCGTGATCAGAGTTTGCCATGTTCCTTCCATGGATGACAGCGCTCACCGCACTCGAGAGATTTAACGGGTCACCGATGGATGCGGTGAAGGCACTCATGGCACTTAGTGCTGGGATGGGGCTCATCTGCGTTGTGCTGGACACGGCTGTAGTGATCACCACCTGCATTCCTTTACTGGCCGCATCTACGACAGCTTTATAGATGGCGTCCACCGAGCCGTCTCCCTCCCGTTTATCTTTTATGTACGGCTCTGTCCTATGCGGCATGGTACAGGATTTCTCTGGAAATGGAGGAAGTGCAGAGTTTGGGTTTTCGTGCATTGAAGACAATCCCATCTGGGCATTTACCTCTTTGTTTTCTTGCATTCTCACCTATTGGAAATAAAGAAAAAATGAATGCACGGGAATAAAGCGGTGATTGGAACAAACGTAGTAATGGTCTAACCCCTTTGGGATAAGAAAGGAGGGCACAAATGATAGGGTAGAGGGGTGATAACATGAAGAAAAGCTCCTGAAGGATGCACCGATATGTATCCCCTGTCATGATAGGGCTGATAACATGTAGAATGGCTCCTGGAAGAAAATGGCTACAAACAGGAAAAAAAATAAACAAAATGTTTCCCCAAAATGGGGGATTTAGCACATGAGAATTTTGTAAAGCTTCACAAAATGTAATTACCTGGAAGTTTTGGAACAAACAGGTCATGGGGTTTATATTGTTCGGAGGCCCGGGAACATGTCCTTTCAAGGCGTGTAGATTGGAAAACCCTTGTAGGAGTTGCTGTTGCTGATTGTTGTTTAGTATGGACTGAAGATGAGACAGCTGATGGTTATTCAGGGTGTTGTTCACGGACGTCAGGTCTCCTAGAAGAGAGACAAGACATTTTAGGAGCACTCTGAGGGGTGTGAGACTGGATGAAGTCTCCCCTGACTTCTCGATTCCAACATTTGTTCCAGTCATAAAACTGCAACTCCCATTATGTCCTGAGAGTCTCAGGCCGATATAGTGGGGGATCCACCTTTCTGGAGACTAGGTGCAGACCCACATTTGTCAAAGATCTAATTAGCCCATGTAAGGGGAACAGTCATCAGATTTGCTGTCACCACTTTCGGCATCACTTAAGATCCTAGCGATCCATTCCCTACAGAAATTAAACTTTATACACCCTCCCCCCAAAAAAGGGACAAAAGCAAATGAAGAGATTGGCTAGAGGTAGGGTCTTACCGTCTCCCGTAGGAGGCTGCAGCATGTGTAGGATATTCTGATTCAGTAGATGCTGCTGATTCATGGGCAGCGCCATCGGCAGGGCATTTAAAAGATTGGGGTTGACAGGTCGCGGAAGATTGTTGTTAGTGTTCCGTGCAAAGTGATTATTAGTGTGCTCTGGTCCTGGAAATGGAAAGCTGTTGCCCATGGGATGGTGGCTCTGCATTGGCGTTCCAGATGCTGTAGTGACTATGACGCCATCTTGGAGGACAGATGTTGTCTTTGTAATGGCTGGTTGACCTGTGCCGGCTATAGCTACCGATGACATTGGTAAGGGACCTCCTAAGGATCAAAGAAAGGTAAATGTGATGAATAGTAATTCAGACACTGTGCAAGTAACATGATTAACAAGGGAGCACGTTCTTCACCCAGTGTGAGCCACGGTCCTACTTCTACTGAAGACCGGCATGTCTCACAAGGCAGCTGCTGCCATTGTATACGTGTAACAGGAGAGCAGTGGGATCATGATGACAGTGGAACAAAGGTCTATGCCTCCTTGACGGGACGGCATTCTTTCACGAGTCAAAGCGCAATAAAGATTCACGGCTTTTTTTGGTCATGATCACTGATGTCATCATGGAAATATCAATTTTCCGATAGGTCATAGGTAGGGAAGAGCGAATAGCTTCGGATAACTCCATATCCGAATAGCTGCATCGGGAACCTGGATCGCTCCTGATGATCAGCTGTTCGACACCGCAGCTGCATGTGTCACGGCTGTGTGACAGTCACAACACACTGGCTCTCCATGTCCTATGGAGCCGTTGAGCTCACCGTCTGTCTGCCGTGGCAGCCAATGCCAGACGCAGGGGACAGTGGTGGAGACTCAGGGGTGGACTGGAGGACAGCGAGTGAAGCACTTTTGTTGTTTTTACACCAAGCTGCGTTCGTAGACAAAAATTCCTTAAATCAGACAACCTTTTTAAGGGTGAAGACAGACAAGTCCATCGAGTTAAAGCTAAAACCTAACCTGTTGAAGAAGGCAAAAAAACTCCGATGAGGTAGAAGCCATTAGGGGAAATTAACATCTGCCTTATTCCTTCCCAATTCCACATACAGCAATCACACTAGTTCCTCGGGTCAACGTCTTGTACTAGTGATGAGCACCCGTGCTTGGATAAGGCAATATCAGAGCATGGTCGTGTGCTAATTGAGTGTCTTTGCCGTGCTTGCAAAATATGTTCGAATCCCCGCGGCTGCATGTCTTGCAGTTATTAGACAGGCACAACACATGCATAGAATGCCTAACAAACAGGAAATCTCTGCGTGTGATTGGCTCTCTAACAGCCACGGGGAATCGAACATATTATTCGAGCACTCTGAAGAGACTTGGTTAGCACACGAGCATGCTCAGAGAACACCTTATTCGAGCACGTTAACGTGTCAGTATCTTGTACTCATAACCTGTAATATTATTCTTAATCAATAAAAGACATCCAGGGTTCTGGGATTTGACCTAGAAGTTAGAAAATTACTTTGACAAAAGAGGTTGAGAAACCTGGGAGGTGGCATCAAACAAAATCCCAAAATACATTTGACATTTTTAAATTTTATGCAACAAGAATAAAAATATGGAGAAAACAAATAGTGGAAGTGTTTCATTAATAAAAAGTGTCACTAAAAAAAAAAAAAAAAAGGTAAACAGTCTGCAATATCTCCAACTGCACCCCCCCGAAAAAAAACAAACAAACAAGAACAAAACAAAACATGAAATCCCAGGTGCAGAGCGTACCTGCATCCGAGCTGTTGGCGATCATTGGTATGGAGGACGACATCTGCATTCTCAGCTGGGATGGGTTGAGATGTAAAGGGTTCCCCGGGTGGGGTAACATTCCGTAACTGCTCTGCATCTGGTTGATGAGCCCAGCGAGATGAGAGTTAGGAACTGGATTGTTGCCATGGAGAAAGTTAGTGTTTGGATTTTGGCAGGGGACGCCCTCCCCTCTAATTGGTATGTTCAGTGCCAGCGAATTATGGAGATTAGCGGCGTTCAGGCCGTTGTCGTTGTAACCCAGCTGGTTGGCAGGACACGGCAAGCTCATGTTCGGGTCGGGAATGGCGCTATTGCTGTTCATGTGGGAGTTCTGACAACTCATGGTTTGCAACAGCTGAGACATTGAATTCAAGGGGAATGAGCTTTGCCCTCGTTTCCGCATCGCGTCGCCTCCCGCTTTTTGTAGGTTGGGATTATCCATAGGCGGAGGCTTCAGAAGATTGACAACTGTTGACGTGGGCTGCTTTCTCTTTCTTAAGTCCTTCTGCTGAGACATCAACTTATCTCTAAGGGCCGCCCGGCCGCTCTGCGCTTCGGACGGTGGTGGTGGTGGTAGTAGCACGTTAGAGGCCGGGGGGAACATTGTGGGTAAAGTGCTATTTCCTTCGTTGCTGCCACAGCTGGAGGCAGATCCGGAATTGCCATTATTACCAGCAAGTTTATTTTGATTTGCTAGCTGTGCTTTGGCTGCTGCTGAAAGTAAGCTGCTCGCTGGGAAAGAGGCAGCGTTATGCTGGTTCAAGATCTGATTTAAAGGCATCCCCAGCAATCCTGTCTGACCTTTAATAGGAGCGTTACCAGCCGAAGACGGGGGGAAAACAGTATTGTTGGGGGGGTTTAATACATTGCTCATTCCAGGTAACAATGGATTATGGATCTCTTTATACTGGTGATGTCCGTCAGGCTTCGTCGAAGGGCTTGATGGCATGGATGGTCTTGGAGAGCCCATGCTTGGTCTTGGAGAACGTGGTGGGAGTTTGAGGCCACTGCAGGTAGGTTGTGTACTGAGCGGCGGCATCATGAAATTTCCATGGTCTGACGAGGTGGAAGAAGAACGTGATCTTTGGGGCGATGCCTCGATTCTTCCGATACCGGGCGGCATTGCATGAACCGGGGAGGTGACTGGTGAAGGGGATAAGGAGGTCGACGCTGGATGCTGGACTCTCTGAATGTGATTACCATGATTCATATGACCAGGTTTGACGGTTGGCAATGGAAGATTACTTGGCAAAGGTACGACGGCAGGTGGCATGTTTACATTCATCACGGGTACCTGAGAGTGAACGTTTGGATGAAATGGGGTAGTGTTCATTACAGGGTTTTGAAGAACTGGTTTGCTGGGGATGGGGTCGAGAATACCAAGTGGATCTTTCTCAGACGATGTTAATGGCTTTTTCTGAAGAGCACAAAGCGGTGGAGGTGGAGGAGGGGGTAGCGGCAGAGGGGGTGGAGGACCCGGTGTTTGTTTATGATGAAACATTGTACGTGACATATCCATGTTGGGTGGGTAATTACAAATGTTTTTCTTTAAGAATGGACTGGCAAACGTCGGAGACAAAGGTAGATTTGTCCTTCCGGCCACTGCACACGACTGCTGCACTGGGGACCCATGCAACATCATGGATTGTGGAGAGATGGGAGTCCTGTTAACGTGAATGGGACTGGAATTGGGGGGAGCATGATAATTGGGATTGTTCCTTGTAAATGCATCAGGGCTTCCCAATGAGTCGATCCTTGGAGACGCAGATCCATCACAGTAAATCTGGGATCCGGATGAGGCTGGACTTGTCATGTTGCTATGGCCGCCACGATACGGCGATTTCTGTCCATGCTCGTTAATGCCTAACCTTTGTGGTGGATATGCAGGATGGAGATCGAGCGGCTGAGAGCCCACATGGTCTTTAACCATCAACTTAAATGGATTTTTACATTCTGGCAGCACAGAATTCACAACGCCCTCCAGTGATTTATTTCTTATGGATCGCGGGGTGGCTGCACGGGAGGACATGACAGGAGCAGAATCTGGGAAGGAAAAAAAACAAAAAAGTTGTAATGTATATAATGAACCAGTCCCCTAGACAAAAAATGTACCGCCATCACTTTATTATAAGGTGGCATAGTCAAATGTCTTAGTGAAGGTACAGAAGACTTTTTTTCTCAAAACAAACTGATGAAGAATCGCAGGTTGGGTCCTATAAATCCACGTTCGATCCTTTGGAGTCAAGTCATCTGCTAGGTGAGTACAGACTTACCTCTGCACCTGCTATTGGCTCAATGACTGCCTCTCTGCCTTTGATTGATGGGGCCAGATTAGACAGTTGAAGTAAAAATTGGTTTGGATGCCACTGATGGCGTTTGTAAAACAAGAACTTTTGCAATTTATTATTATATTAATATTTTCACCCATTCTTGTTTACAGCTCGTTGCCTAGGAGACAGACCACCCTGCTGTCTTGCTTGTAAGCACTGCGGGATTAGAATAGCGCCCTCCAGTGATCCTGGCCGGCTCTAGAACAGTGCTTACAAGCTCTATAGAAAAGAGTTGGTAAGCACTGGGTGAGTTTTGCTGTCTAGAAGTGGCGGTCGGTCTCCAAGGCAATAAGCTGTAAATAAATGAACGGCTGAGAATTTTAGTAAGCAATAAATTGAAAAAGATTTCTTGTATTTACAAAGACGGGAGTAACGCGCAAGTCTATGACGCTGATGAGACAATGACTGCTAAGTCAGAGACCAGCCGCTTCATCTCCCCCATCCCAGTCTTGCAACCAGTGAAGAATGAGGGACACAAGCTCAGTGGGGGGGGTCCATGCAGTTCTAACAATGGAAAAATAATTTGTGAAATCTAGTCTACACCTCAAAAACCACAATTGTAATATTGTAGAAAATGCCTGCATTTTTACTTTGCTCATTAATTTTATTTTAATCTAATAAAAAAAAAATAGGTGAAAAGTCTCAAGCTTTTTATTCCGTAATCCCACCCAATTATGTCTGTAATGGCGTGTAAGTATTAAAATATTTACCGATCGTGGTCTTGCCCAGTTTCCAGAGCGGTTCCGTTCCTCTTCTGGACCACGTGACAGCTCTTGCAGTTTTGTTTGGCTCACAAGACGTCCTATGTGGAGCAGTAGCTACTTTCCCAGTGTAAGTCTAGGAGACACAGAACGAGTCTCAGTAGATTTACACTGAGAAAGCTACTTCCGGTACTAACCCTGTGTGAGCCGGCGAGTCTACGGAGGTCACGAGATCCAGAAGAGGATCAGCGCGGCGCTGGAAACTGGGGAAAAGGGTAATCGGTAAGTTTTTTTAATAAACATACGCACCACAACAGCATAATTAGGAGGAAATACACAGTGCAAAATTTTGCAGAGCCTTCTTCTGTGTTCCCATGAAACTGAAGACCCACCTGTTCCAACAAGCCTACAGCCTGCAATGATCCTCAGTCTACTGAACCACCGCACGACCCGCTCTACCCTCTCCTACTGTATCCTCACCCATCCCTGTAGACTGTAAGCCCTCGCGGGCAGGGTCCCCTCTCCTTCTGTACTTGTGTGTCCCTCGTCTTACACATGTTTATTGTACTTGTCTATATTTCCCCTTTTCACATGGAATAAATGGCGCTATATAAAATAAAAATAATAATAATAATAATAATAATAATAATAATAATAATAAGTACAAATCTACAGCGCTAAGTTTACACATACTCGTTCCTCCCCCAGGACTTGTTAAAACCAGCGAAGGGTGAGGGGCCTCCATGCTCCTGCGTAGTGTGGCCACGGCGATGATCTTGCGCTTGTGGATGCACAGTTTGGTCACGTCCTCGTCTGCTTTGACATCCTCTGCGGTTCTTTGCTTTACAGCGGCTCCGGGGTCAAAGTTAAACACCTAAGTCAGATAAATTGCACAATGCAAAAAAAATAAAATATCAGCAAAAACCTGAAACACAAAAGGTGCTTAGATTGAATAAATGTGAGTAATGCAACGTGGGGTACAGAGTAGTCTAATGAATCACCGTACCTTGTGCAGGATAAGAGGACATTCCAGGCCGCACTTGCAAGTTCCATCCGTGAGAAGGTAAGATTTGACCTTGTCTAAACATGACAGATGGGATCCGCTGGGGCTAAAAACAAGAAGAAAGGGCTGAATCGCTGCAAGTCCCCCTCAGAACCCCTTATTATCTGGACTTCTAACTTATGCATAAGAAGTTTACTCTTAGTTTAGTTATTATACATTATATTAAGGGGGATGTGTAGTGCAAGGGAGGTCACCTACAGTCATACACAAGGAGAGACCCATCAGTCAAAGAGAGCAGGGCGGACAAGCCACCAGGGACCTGCCTTGGACTATTCAGCCAAGAAGCATGGTCTCCGGACGGCTTTTCAACTAATGTTTTCTCTGAATCGTTGCATGGTTTTGAAATTTCTGCATACATTAATAGAATCTAGTAGGCCTGATGTTAAAACCTACGTCAGATTAGCAGTATAAACCCGTATTAAGTTTTCTGTTCTGTAGCTGGACTCCTAATTGCTCAGTTTAATATTGGTATTACACAGACATTTTGTCACGGATTTTCACAGTAAGTTCACCAGTCTCATCAGGGGTTTTTTTTTTTTTTTTTTTAAATAATGTATGAAGACTGTTGTTGAAATCCAGGGAAAAGTTCACTTTAAATATGCTAAAAATAATAAATTATGTAATTCACACCTGAAAGGTGCCCACAATCTTAGTTTATGCAGGTCCTGTGTCCGATACAAGGCAGCGCTTCCTGTATGAGCGCGTGACCAATGCAGTGCACGAAGGAGGCTTCCCTACCTTCTTACATTATATGAGTAGTCAGTCAGCCCCCTTCATGTGCCAACAAAATTAGGTAAAAAAAATTTTGACCTGAAGTGTATAAATGAAGACGGCATATTTTTAGCCAACGTGTCATTTAAAAGGGGCATTCCAGTAGGACAGGAAATAACTGCTTGATCATGGGTATCCAAACACCAGGACACTTACCTAATGTAAAGAACTCCACTTTGGTCCACTCGTCGTTGCCAGCCCACAGGAACCTGCACTGACAGAGGGGCACTGTCATGGTCTCCTCCATCACATACCTTTCCACCATTCATTTTCTTACAGTGATTCAGCAAAGGTATCAATAGAAAGAGGACTGCAACACGCCGTGTGTACTCATGACTCCGAGAGGGCCGATCCTGCACAGTTGTGTAAACTGCACAAAGTGCATTTGGTTCCGTAATGTTCAGGGCAAACTAGAAGAATCGGGCGCTGCTCCTGTAAGCCATTTCTGTAAGATATCCCACATCGCTCCAGGAGCAGAAACCTCTGAGACGGCAACAGTCTCCCCGCGCTATGAAACGGTACAGTCCATCCATGCGCTGGAGCCGATATGATAACAGATACTCAGGTGTAAGGAACATTTCATCCTGGTCCAGCCGAGCGCACCGGGATGGAGATGTCTGCAAGAGTCAGCCACTTATAGGTCGCATCTTCTCGGCCTTTTCTTTATTTTCCATCCTGTAGCCAAAATATTGCAATTCTTCCCAAGGAACTTCATGATGTCACAAATTTGAAGCTTTAATCCTGCAGATGGAAAAGGAGAAAAACATTAGTATCGACAGCGTGAAGATAACCTGCAGAACGTTGGGCATGAACTCTGGATCCGGACAATTATTCTTAGATGCTCCCAAAAAAAAAAAAGTCTCGAGGTGCTCCTCCATCAGAGACAAGAACTTTGCTGGAGGTGCAGGGATCAGACAGGGATAAATTTACCGGCCTAAAAGATCTAAAAACAAAAGTTTATAAAAACAAAAATAATTTTAGTCTCAAAACTAAAAAAAACAAAAAAAAAACAAACAAAACATCCCCAAAAAGAGAGACATCCAGTATCACCACATCCACAGCAACCACTACAATAAAAATAGATTTATCCTATCCTGGCCAGTGATTACTAGCAACCTCCCACCCCCCTTCAAAAAAAAAAAAAAAAAAAAAAAAAAAAAAATAAAATCAAAAAGTAACATGTATCCAAGAAAGGGAGCAATTAAAACTACAAGGCCGTAAGGCAAACAAAATAAAGCATGAAATGAAAAAACCCTCCAGAGAGTTCTGTACTAAGAAAAATGAAAAAAGTCATGGCTCTTAAAATATAATGCAAACAAAGAAAAAAAATATAGTGCAAAACTAGCAAAAACAAAAAAAAAAAAAAATGGAAAAATGGAAAAATGGATGTCATTGTATTGACCTGTGCAGTTACTATTATCTTGGAAAGAGAAAACAAAGAAAATAAAAGGATGTAGACTTTTTTGCTCACCTATTAAAATAAAATAAAAAAGGGGGATTATTAAAGAAAGCATGCATGCTTTCATGGTACTAGTAAAAAAACTACAGCTTAGCCTGCAAAAAAAAACAAAAAAACAAACCTCATACAGTTCTGGCACGATCTGTTTTTGCCAGAATTCTGGAGTAAAACACCTTAAAAAGGAGTAAAATTGAACTTTGGAATGGGCTAACTGAGAATCCGTCAGCGAGCTCATTCTAACATCTGACTTTGAGCTTTCCTCATCTGATTTATGAACAGAGACGGCTTTAAAACTGAATTTGCAGGAAATCGAAGAACCTGTAGAAGCCAAAACGCTGCAAAGTTTTTAATGAAGACGAAATGCAAAACTGATTTTAAAGCCTCAAATACGAGCATACAAGAAAGAAAAAAAATAAATAGCTCCCCAAAGGTGGGCGACCTCTAATGTGTGTGTAGAAAGGAATAAGCTGAAAATCTGCAATAATGTGACGTCTCCCTGACAACAAGTTCACGTCCGCGTCATTTCATTGTGTAAAATTGTACCGCGTGCGCAAAAGCGGGAAATGGTTAAAACTCTGTGCGGTTCATTCACAGCCGGCTATAAATATCCTGCTTATTGCTATAGAAATTATGCTGGGGGAAAAATAGGTCACATAAATAAGATCTTATGATGGTAGTAAAGACGGGAGGCGCGGAGCGGTCATTGTGTGATGTCTGCGGAGCCCACGTCTGCCATCACACTGTGCAAAAAAAAAAACCCAGAGGGACGATGATGGCGGCTGCTCGGGATGCGACATGACAGTGAAAGAAAAATACGTCCGGCCAATCACATTGGGGACGGCAAACGAGAATTCGAGAAAGGGGAATAGTCAGGAGTTTTGGGAATACTGCTAAGGTGAAGAAATATCAAATAAGAGCGATATCACTGCAGGAAGGTATCGTAATATTGTGCTTTGTGTATACAGCTCCTCTGCAGTCCAATGTGTTTCCACGGAGACAGAATTCAAACAAACCCTGTGTAGTCCGATTCAGAAGCGATATTGCCTTTTACCGGTTTACTACTTTGATAATTTACTAAAAGTGAGAATTTTATTAAAAGGGGATGTCTACTATTAACAGTGCTAAAATAAAAATTATACAGCCCTGCTGGGCCGATGCCCCTTCTTTATGTTGCACCCTAGTGAATTTCTATGATGGTGGTGATTCACACTGTGCTGCTGCCAGTGTTCCCCAGCGGTCTCTTGGCTTCTAGTTACTGCTGCAGCCAATCAGCAGGAGGAAAAATGCATGTTCCGCCTAAGGTAGAAGACTGTCTTCCGGCTGACATGGAATGTGACCACTGCAGTCAATCACCTGACTGCAGTGTGGAAAGAGGGGTAATTATGGAGACACACAGGTGTGCATGGGAGCTGTATGGAATCTCAGAAACCCGTAGTTAGATAAGAATCCGTAGTCAAAGATATCAAAACCCACCTGTATTCTCCAAAACCGGAACCATAAAATCTTCAGTCGCCTCCAAGAAATCACACGTCTCCAAGAAATTCTGAAAGTCAGAAGACCTCTATTAATGCAATAATGACCGCTGGATAACGAACTTAACCCCTACTGCCACATTGCCAAGACTTGGGGGGGGGGG
The DNA here is from genome assembly GCF_039654945.1 of Dendrobates tinctorius. Classification (NCBI taxonomy): domain Eukaryota; kingdom Metazoa; phylum Chordata; class Amphibia; order Anura; family Dendrobatidae; genus Dendrobates; species Dendrobates tinctorius. Next base: position 23,601,557 of record NW_027361810.1, on the reverse strand, counting down.
GGCAGCACTAAGTATTATCCCTTCCAAGTATCACTTTCACTGCAATCTGACAATCAGAACGGTCTTGTTTTTACCCCCCATGGATTCTTTTGGCCTCAATTTTTCCTTCCCCTTCTCCCAAGACTCATTCCCCCCCCCCCCCTTGACGTAGCCTTGTGAAGGCTTTTTTTTTTTTTTTTTTTGAGGGACGAGGTGTAGCATTGAATGACAGCATTCATTTTATCATATAATAATGAGAAATTCCAAGCGGGGTGAATTGGGGGGGAACAAACAAACAAAAAAAACCCCTTCCCCAGCCTTCCCACACAAGACACACAAGAAAAAAAACCATCCCCCATGGTTTTTGGCTTTCATTTCTATGGTGATTATTGTAAGGTGAAAATATGCCTTGATTAAATCCAAAAGTAAAGAAATTAAAAAAAAAAAAAAAAAAATAGAAGAAACCTAGTACACGGAATTAAACAAACAAAACAAAAATCATGAAAAACACCGAATAATCAAAACTATTATGTGACACTATAGCACCAACCCTAACACAAAAAAAAAAAAAAAAAAAAAAAAAAAAATCACCTGGCGACGCGACTCTCCAGGTCAGAACAACAGCGATGTCATATCTATATGGGATTTTTTTTAGTTGTTTTTAATAATTCTAAAATTTGCAGACAATTTGTTTTGTGTTGCCATTTTCTCAGATACTTTTTTTTTCTTATCGGTGCCATTCTCGGGTACTTTCGACTTTTTGACTTTTTCCATTAATTTCAGACAAGTGATAAATCAGAAACAGCAATTTTGGTATTTAGATTATTTCTTTTCTCTTTATGGCATTTACAGAACTAGTTAAATGAGATACATTATGTGCAAGTATGAGATATATATATATATACACACACACACACACACACACACACACACACACACACACACACACACCCATACACTGCAATGCAACAATATTAATTACAAGTTCAAACAACTGAGCAAAACAAAAAGGAAAGAAATTAGTGACTTAATGGGAGTCCAAAGATGGCGGCGGAGGGGGCCTTTACACAATTGCACATGTGTAGGAGCGGTGCCAGTCTGGAAGGAGAGTGCATTGTTTTTTGTCATTTTTGCTATGTAGTCTGACAGCAGCATTATGCAGGGACAGAGACCCCGATTCCAGTGATGTGTCATTTAGTTTACTGAGTGCAGGATTTGTGATGTTTTCTCTGCTGCAGATCTAGCAGAGCTCAGAATGCTGAGACCTGTATAACCCCATCTACACCACTGATTAGCACCTTTCTGTCAATATAAATCTGCCAATAAGCGTTGAGGGCGTAGTTGGACCAGGAGGCACCAGGCATCTAGTCCTGCAGTGATAATATCCTGCTGATAAAACACTTTGTATTGAAAGCAGCCTAGTAAGTTTACATACACACACACTCAGCACCATGCATGAAACAAATCCGAGTGCATTGCAGGAAGTCTTCTCTCAGGCAGTATGATGAGCCGTGCTGACCAGGCACATATAATGCATCTATACATTACGTGGACGTGCACTGGGGGGGGGGGGGGGGGGGGACACGAGGATTTCTAGCTGGAGATGGAAGGCTCTGGGCCAGTCATGTTTTGTGCATCAATAAACACTGCATTTTCCTGTACGCCTAATGTGCATCGCAATAGTAATAAGAAAGCCGTAATCTTACCATGGCAACCCCTGCACTACAATATCTGCTCTGCCACCTCCGACATACAGCCGACAATGTGCCTTCTGCTGCTCTGCTCAAATGCAGATTTCATTGTATTCCGAGTGCTACGGGTTATAGATCTGTGTTTACTCTAGAAACACCTTGTAAATTCAGGATTGCACACAGCTAGGGAAGTTACCTAGCAAAACCTTGCACAAAAAAAAAAAAAATAAATGTATCAGAGGGGTTATCCTAAAGTAACAGTTGTCATTGCTGTCATCTCGGCAATCTCCTGCAGATCCGACACGTAGGTCCTGCGGGCCACTGCTTACACACGGCCGACACATGCAGCCCATCAGTAGGTGCTAGTAAACATTGGCATGTGACCGCAGAGGCCACGGATATTTGTGAGCAAAGACCCGGCGGATGGTCCAAACCCAGTGGCCATTGTGTAGACTATACGATTTCTATTTATTTATTTTTTAAGTATACATTGTGATAAGAAAAAGGAAACAAAATGCCGTATATAAAATACATTGAAACGAAAACCTGATTTAAACAATAGGTCATATTCGGATGATACTTTCCCTTTAAAGCGATTCTGTCACCAGATTTTTGCAACCTCAACTAAGTGCAGCATGATGTAGGGGCAGAGACCCTAATTTCAGCGATGTATCACTTACTGGGTTGCTTGCTGCAGTTTGGATAAAATCACAGCCTTATCTGCTGCATATCTACCAGTTCTATGGCTCAATTTTCATGGCAGCACATTGTGACGTGTATACAAAACCAGTGCTGCTGAGACCAATGAGCCTACGAGCAGTGCAGGCTCTCGGTTTGCATCTGAAACCGGGTCTATCTGTATACACAGGATAATTAAACGACCGCCAACCATGTTGCCGACCGCTTGATGCTAAACAATGTAAACACACCTTTAGGCTCCTTTACTCTATCTGCAAAAGATTTTACAAAATTTGTTCTGCCAAAAGGTGAATGGTGAAAACAAACCTTACACGGTACAATAATGAGAGCTTATCAGAATGGGGTACAAATAAAGAAGGGAACCCCTAGCAAAACTGACCACCCAGATATATAGAGCGACCTGCGAGGTGCCCGGCATCCTCTACTCTTGATTGATGGCTATGATGATACTGAAGCCATAGGGCATTTTTGCAAGCAAGTTTAGTTATAAGGTGACGGCAGAACCAGCAGTCAAGGCAGAAAAAAAACGAAAAGCAAAATCATGGAAAGCACAAATAAAAAATTAAAAGAGTCCCGAGGCAAAAAGCAGAAATGTGCCATCTATGACTCGCATGTTTTCCTGGAAAGTAAGGTTCATTAAAAAGTCAAAATAAAAACAAACAAAAAAAAAAAAAAATTATAATGAATGTAAGCGATCGCGCTATAGAGGGCCCATCATCTCTCCAGGTACATCTGCTTGTTTCTGTAAGAATTTACATTAAAAAAAAAAAAAAAATAATAATTATGGAAAAAAAACCCCAAAACATTCATTTGTTATTCCTACTGAGAATGTAACAAATATATAAGTAGAACTGTATGAAAAGTAAAAAAAGTAAGACTATTTACTTTGAACATGTCTGGACCAATTTTAAGTTTTTTTTTTTCAATTTTATGTAAATAAAGTTGAGCAGGAATTTGCAGGGCACTCGCCAGTAGTCCGTGGCTGCTGAACCAGAGCAAATCTCCTCCACAGATGTTGCTATACACATTAAAATCCAAGTTCAAAATCTGCAGGAAGAATTGACATGCTGGTGACTTAAAGTCAGCGCCCCGTGTCAATTTCCGTGCAGATTTTTAGATTTTATTTCTCAGCATGTGGATGAGACTTAAAATCTCAGTTTGCCGCTACAGTAATGTGCTGTGGATTTTTGCCTGCACATGCAAATAGAAAATCTGAGGCATTTTTGCTGTAACCAAATCTTTGGGAAAAAAAAAAACAAAACCCAAACCTGCCATATTTGACTCTACCATTCAGGTGCATTTTCAGTGGAGATACTGCAAATTACATTTCAAGGCCCAAATCTATGTAATCCAGAAATAAAAAGGTTTTCTAACCCATAAAATGTCAATTATGCCAAAGAATTCGCTATTTGCACAGAGCAATCTGTTCCAAAATAAATTTCAGCGTGTGATCGGTTAAAATCAGCACCAAGCATGAAGTCAGAGCCTAGATCTGTAGGTAACATTTCTGCAATCCAGCATTTAGGTGACCCAACAGGTGCTAAGAGAGGATACCACAGTGCAAAAAGCGGAAAAAAAAACCACAGGACAGAAACATTACAGCCTAGACATCACTTTCCCACAATCCTTTCCAATGACCATATAGTTGCACACACCAACAAAAAAGATAAGCATACAATACACACAGTGAGTATATGTATGGAAATGTATGCATTGGTTACCTGGCTCATGGGTATGGTCTAAAATTTCCAGAAACATAGTTGGAAGCCAATATATCTAGGAAGGGGTAAGCAAGATCTGCACCATCAGCTGTTTGCTGGAGGTCCGGAACATTAGGACTATTTATATGGCAGTGATGGGGTGCACTACATCACTAAGTCACTATGCTCACATGTCCAATAATCATCTCTAACAACAGATCCAGCAGCAATCCATTGGCAAAAATGTTGTGCAGACATAGCTTCTTTGCCAATCTCAAAAAAACTGATTTCAGTTAAATCAGGTTTTTTTTTTTTTGTTTGTTTTTTAAACATTGAAGTCTATAGAAAACAGATCTGTTCCAAACATCTTAGAGAACTGACCCCAGGTCTTCTGTGTATAAGGCTTGTGCTGATCTTTCGGTCTCTTCATGTGGTCTCAGGCAGACTGAATGATGCACGTTCAGGGCTCTGTGGGACGGATCTTCATCTCCGGGACTCCTCGTTCTTCTTCATGCTGAAGGTAGTCCTTAATGACATTGGCTGGATGTTTGGGGTCGTTGTCCTGCTGCAGAATAAATTTGGAGCCAGATGCCTCCTTGATGGTATTATATTATGGATAAGTACCTGCCTTTATTCCTCAGCATTGAGGACACCAAGAAATGTGTAACACTGAGGACCGTAGAAGTAGTGGTCGGCAGGGCTGTGGGGTCGGAGTCCATTTTGGTGGAGTCGGTATAAAATGGATCAACTCAGACTCCTAAAATGTATAATAAATTGGGTTCAGTTGGACAGTGCGTGATGTTCTGCAAAATGTTTTCAGTATAATTTGGGAAAATTATAAATGTCGGTTCTATTCCTGATCTAAGGATCTCGGCTTTTAGCTGAGGTGAATCTGTGCTGGACTTACATGTTCAGTAGCGAGCAGTGCTGTGGAGTCAGTAGTCAGGGAAATTGAAAAGTCAGAGACGGTTGTTTGGCTTACCGACTCCACAGCCTTGGTGACTGGCCAAGGAAACTTTATGCAGCAAATGAAAGACTTATGCCAGTGTCTTTAGAAACAGAAGATGCCCAGCAGTGCCATCAACTCAGAACTAGTATCAACCTGCGGGTCCCAGCTACAGCCATCTACCGTTCAGAGAAGTCTGGACAGAAATAGTCATCATGGAAGATTTGCTGCATCACAAGCCGTACCGACATGGAAACTAGGCAAAGTGAGTAACTAGGCACAAAAAAAAAAAAAAAAAAAAAAAATAAATAGGAACTAGGGTGCCGAAAAGTGTCAGGTGTAGTGATGAGCGAACGTGCTGGGATAAGGTGTTATCAGAGCATGCTCGTGTGCTAACCGAGTGTCTTCAGCGTGCTCAAAAAAAATGTGTCCACGCTGCTGCATGTCTTGCTGCTGCTGCTGTTAGACAGCTGCATGGACCCGAACATATTATTCAAGCATGCCCAAGATACTCGGATAGCACCCGAGCATGCTCGCTTATCACTAGTAAGGAGTTAAGAACTATCTTCCGTGTAAAGAAGAACAAGGACTCCTGGAAGTGATGATCCGGACCCCACAGAGCCCTGATCTCACATCATCCAGTCTGTCTGGGATGACATGAAGAGACAGAAGGATCCACACAAGTGACAGCCACAGAAGATCTGGTGTTTGTTCTCCAAGATGTCTGGAACAACCTCCTGCAGAGTTCCCTGAAATACTTTGTGCAAGTACAAGTGACTGCAAAAAATTGATGTTGTTTTGAAGGCGCTGGGCGGTCACCTAATAATGATATGACTTAGATTTCTCTTTTGTTCATTCACTTTGCAGTTTGTCAACTAACACTTAATTTTTGAAAGCTTCTTACTCTGACATTTTTTCTACACTTGTGTAAAACCTTTGCCATCACCCGAGTTATTATTGACCATTTTACAGTAGATGCAGCAAGACGAATCCATCATATCGTACATCACTGACAATGTCTGTACATGGCTGCAGACCAAACATCACTACCTGCAAAGAACCAATGCAAACAGACACCTGTCACCCATCAATGTACCCAAGAGACCTAGGCCAATAGTGTGCCACACACTAATGACCTGATGGGCACTCCCTAGGCATGGCCCCGTCCCCCCCCCCTCTACAAGCGCACGCGGCCCAGTCCCCCGACGCCCCCCCCCTCTCCACAAGCGCACGCGGCCCCGGCCCCCGACGCCCCCCCCCTCTCCACAAGCGCACGCGGCCCCCGACGCCCCCCCTCCTCTCCACAAGCGCACGCGGCCCCCCCCTCTCCACAAGCGCACGCGGCCCCCGACGCCCCCCTCCTCTCCACAAGCGCACGCGGCCCCCGACGCCCCCCCCTCTCCACAAGCGCACGCGGCCCCTGACGCCCCCCCCTCTCCACAAGCGCACGCGGCCCCTGACGCCCCCCCCTCTCCACAAGCGCACGCGGCCCCTGACGCCCCCCCCTCCACAAGCGCACGCGGCCCCTGACGCCCCCCCCCCTCTCCACAAGCGCACGCGGCCCCTGACGCCCCCCCCCCTCTCCACAAGCGCACGCGGCCCCTGACGCCCCCCCCCCCTCTCCACTAGCGCACGCGGCCCCTGAGGCCCCCCCCCCCTCTCCACTAGCGCACGCAGCCCCTGACGCCCCCCCCCTCTCCACAAGTGCACGCGGCCCCGGCCCCTGACGCCCCCCCTCTCCACAAGTGCACGCGGCCCCGGCCTCTGACGGCCCCCCCCTCTCCACAAGTGCACGCAGCCCCTGACGGCCCCCCCCTCTCCACAAGTGCACGCAGCCCCTGACGGCCCCCCCCTCTCCACAGCCACAACACCTGACGCCCCACTCTCCACACGCGCGCGGCCCCATTACCTGACGCCCCCTCACCCCTGGTCAGTGCCACCTGCTCACCGCCCTGTTGCCCATCTAGCTCCCTCCCCGTCCTCTCCTGTGGGTGCAGCAGCCATCACTGATCGGTCGCCAGGTGCCCTCAGCCTGACACCCCTCACCAGAGTTGCTGCCCCTCACCAGAGTTGTGCCCCCCACTCACCGGCTCCGGCAGCGATGTCTCCGGCCTCCTCAGCACACGGGCTGGTGGTGCGGCTCCTGAGGTGGGCTCCTGTCCCTCTCAGTGTGCGGCCCAGGCCCGGAGAGCGCTGCCCCCTCCCCCCCGGGTCAGCCCGACCCGCATCTAGCTGGGAGGCGGAGGGCAGCCGTCCCTCTCACACCCGCAGCCCCGGACTGAACGCGGCCGCCCTCAGCACCCCCACTCCGGCTCCCCGGACAGCTCCTGCTTCCCTGGCTCCTTATGAGAAAGATGGGAGTTTTCCAACTGCGCATGTCCGGGCCAAAGCGTAGGAGGCGGGGACCCACAGTGCACCGCGCCGAGGAGATCCCGGAAGTGACGGCATTCCGGATGTCGAACTGACTGTCTCCAGGGTAACGGGTGTAGGGGGCGGAGTCGGAACAAGTTCTTATCACGTGGTTGATGCTGAGCAGCGGGAGCGCCTGAGATCCTGTCAGGAGGTGAGCGGGTCTCTGCCCTGTGAGGACGAGGAATATTCTCTACACTGCAGTGAACCATGAGCAAAAGGAAGATCAAGGAGAAGAGCTTCGTTGTTGGAGAATGCATTTCTCAGGTAGATGTGCGCTTACAGGGGCATTGTGCAGAAAAACATGGCTGCTTTCATACAAGGCCAGCGCCACCCCTGCCCTCAGGCTGTGTGTGGTACTGCAGCTCAGTCCCATTCACATCAATTGAGCCGACCTGCAGTTTCATGGACAGGGGAGGCGCTGTACCTGAAGCAGAGCAGCCATGGTGGGGATTCTCATCACAAACAGCACCTTTAAGGGGTTAATTCCACTCTAATAAATGTTTTGTCAGATAATGTTTGTAACTACGGGCAAAAATCTTCTTCCGATCTTAAGATATTGACCCTTTTCTTTTGTTTACAGCTCGTTGCCTTGGAGACCGACCACTGCTGCTAGATAGCATAACATGTGCAGCGCTTACAAGCTCTCTTTTATTGAGGGTGTCGGGCTGACACCTTTTTATTACTAAGCCTAGGTGTCAATGACCACTGCTGACACCAAGCCCTAATCCCATTACCCTGATACCACTGCATCAGCTGGTGTTGTACCAAGAAATTCCATCACAAAACTTTTTTTTTAATTTTTTTAAATATCTTAATTTAGCTCAAAAAAGCTTCATTGCTGTACAAAACCGCGGCAAAAGTGCACCAAAAATTGCGGCAAAATGCGCGTTTTTGCCGCCAAAAGATGCAGAAACCTTGCAGACGTTTCTGCAAGAAAATACTCAAAGTGCGCACAAAAAGCCTAAAAGTCTGATCGACCAAAATCTGAAATTATTTACCCATATGTTGAACGCCGTAAAGAAAAGCAAAATAATCAGACCTCCAAAATTGATGTATTTTTTTTTCTAAAAAAAAAAACTAGTAAATTAAAACATTGCAGGTATACTAAATTGTACCAATAAAATAAAAAAAATGTTCACCCCGCCATAAAGCAAGTCCTCGTACGGCTACATCGATGGCGGGATAAAAAGTTATGGCTCTGGGAAGAATGCAAGGGGGAAAAAACTAAAATGTAAAAGCAAACATTGTCTAAGGGGGTAGAAGGGCCACAATGTTCACTTGATGTAGCTGTGTATTAAATCTTCTACCACTAAGTTCTGTGAGCCAACGATCGTTCCCACACACCACTGTGTAGCGATTGTTCTGTGACTGGTGGGTGTTGTCTACATTATATCGGCCGTATCATGTTGGCGACTCCTAAGCAAATTAACATGTAGGGGGCTCTGTCTGTCAGTCTGTAGCAGCCAGGGCTGTGGATTTGGAGTCGGAGACCATTTTGGTGGAGTCAGTGTCATGGAAATTGAGGAGTCGGAGGTTTGGCTTTCTGACTTCACAGCCCTGGTAGCAGCTGGGGGTATATTGAAGACCCTTGGGACTATCGCTGTCTATGTAGTGCTTGCCACAAGAGCGTCTTCGGCGTGCTTGCCACAAGAGCGTCTTCGGCGTGCTTGCCACAAGAGCGTCTTCGGCGTGCTTGCCACAAGAGCGTCTGCGGCGTGCTTGCCACAAGAGCGTCTGCGGCGTGCTTGCCACAAGAGCGTCTGCGGCGTGCTTGCCACAAGAGCGTCTGCGGCGTGCTTGCCACAAGAGCGTCTGCGGCGTGCTTGCCACAAGAGCGTCTGCGGCGTGCTATTCATATCCATTTTTATTAGTCCTAGCATTTATACAAGTCTTGGTCTGCAAAATAAAATACATAAAAAAAAAAAGACACAAACTTTCTAGAGTAATCTATATAATCTGGTGATGATTTGTGTTGTATCGGTTAGTTGTATAGTTTGTGTTGTAATATTTGTCCAATACACACTTTAGGTACAGGCTCATCTGCGACAGAGGCTTCTGCAGCGTGGCCGTCCTGGGAAGAGATGTGGGGTGGAGGCTCAGCACAAGTAAGTTTATCATGAAAATCAATGCGACTCCAGATCCGGGTGGCATTCTGCAGTGAAGAAAAGACATAGATGCAATTTCTTATTATCAGGTTTATGCATTTTAGCAGTGAAATGGATTGAAAAGTGATTCTTTACTGTCCTAGCAGGTCACCTTCCCACAATCCATTTAGGAAAATGTGCCCTGCTCAGTCCTGAAGTGGCAGCCACATAAGAGCTCCATGCACCTGAAACCCCCCAGTCAGGGAAAGGTCGTGTGTCTGCTGGTTCTCTGAACTCTCCATTTACAGATCAGACAGAGCATTTATGAAACGCTTTGCTCGATCATAGAGAGGACTCTGGTTGTACCGATACAGCAGCACAGTTCTGTCTTTCTCCCTCTTTCTCTTTTTTTTTTTCTATCTTTTTCTCTTTTTCTTTCTCCCTTTTTCTTCCTTTTTTTTTTTATAAACCTGGGACCACCGCCCAAGTAGTCAGCTTTGCACTTCTAAGTTTCCTTTGAGCTAATCAATCTGTTCAGAATTCAACTTACTGTATAAAAAAACCTCCCCAAAGTTTAGTTACTCCTAAAGATGCTCCAACGTTGTTATTTCTGTCCTGGAGCACCACGGGTGGGATCATTAACGTTTTTTTATTTTTTTCTTGCTTTAGATCAACGAGGGATATTTATAATAACCCCCTTTGCCACCCAGGATCTTAGCAGAAAGGCTACTTTCACACGTCCTTGTGCTGCACAATTTTTTTTTTTTTTCTCAGACAGCACACGGACTCATAGAGTTTCATTGATTCGTACATGTATTGTAAAAACTGATCTCTTTGTGGGTTCGTGTGACTCAGAGCATGTCCTGATCTCAGTTTAAATGGTGCTCTGGTATTGGATTCGCTTGGGGTAAAATAGTTAAAGTGACCTCCACTCGAAAATTAAAAATTGGCAAAATATATAATGTATAGAAACTCTGCCTGGTGTCCATCGTCCCCCCCCCCCCCCCCACTGCCTCTTCTGCTGAGACCATCGTTCCAGCCCTGCATCCAATAAAGTTTGTTTTGCAAAAAGTGAAGAGCAGAACAGGAAGATTTCCTAATCATCCTGAGTGCAGTTTCACCTGTAATATTATTTTTCTTGGGTCATCTCTCAACTATGTGAAGGAAAAAACCCCCTTCTCCTTGTGCGAAGGACGCGTTCTCATGTGCCGCACAGGACTCTTCAACCTCATCGTGTCTTTGTTGTGAGCTCCCGCATGAGTCAAGCGGCGGCTCAGCTGTCAGAAGTCAGACAGAAGCCTCTTCTCTGATGACTGCCGCTGCTCGTCTTCTTCTCTTTACTCGGTGCTATTTCCAGACTGAGCCGCTCGTCCTTTGTTATTATAATTTCAGGCACTTGGTTGAGCTTCTGAAGAGAACAGTGATTCATGGGGAGAGTAACTCTGCGCTGATCATCGGTCCCAGGGGATCGGGCAAGAGTATGGTAAGATTACTTCTCTTCTCTGCTGCCGGGCCGCTGCTCGTGTGTCTGCATTCATATGTTATAATGGGTATATATAATGCTTGTGGCTGCTGCATACCCCCCAACCTAAGCTGTGCCTTTTCTTTTTTTCTCCTCTACGCACTCATCTATATTATTAGATCACCCCCCACAAATACTGATACCCCATTCTGATGAAACATAACAAAGCTTGTCTGCATCCCATGAAAAACTATAATAAACGTCATACAGTTGCAGTCAAATTTATTTAAATCCCATTGGCCTATTAGGTTTTTTAACAAAACTTGCAAACTTTCTGCTGCTTGAAATAAAAAAAAAAAAAAAAAATTTGAACGGCTCAAGACAACAAATATCACAAGTGGTTTTTCAAAATTCAGCACAAAATACCACTTTTACAGACTTTTGCAGTCTCTGAATTATTCACATCTTCATGATGGGAGTCATCAATAGTCAGTAGAGCCCCTCTGGCTGTTATGACCTGCTGCGATAATTGTGCATAGCCGGATACCAGCTTCTCGCAGCGTTACTGAGGAATCTCAGCATACTCCTCATGTGCAATGGCCTCCAGGTCACTAATAGTCTTGATTCAACTGGTTCTTCAAATCCCAGTGAAGATTTTCCATGAGGTTCAAGTCAGGCGACTGATGGCCACTGCAGAATCTTCCAGCAATTTCTTCAAAAACCAAACCTTGGTGGACTTTGAGGTATGTTTGGAATCATTGTCTTGTAAAAGATTCAATGGCACCTAGGCTTCAGCTTCCTCACAGAATGCATGAGGTTTTCTCCTAGGATTTCATGATACTTAATTAAATCTCATTTGCACTCCACACTCTGCAGGTTTCCTGTGCCAGAGAAAACAAAGCCACCCCAGAATGTTGCCAAGACACCACCATGCTTTGCTATAGGCATCACCAAGCCACCACTGTGCTTCATTGTGGGCATTACCAAGCCACCACCGTGCTTTACTGTAGGCATCACCAAGCCTCCGCCGTGTTTCTCGGTAGGCATGGTGTTCACGCTTCCACCTCCAGATATACCGCTGATCCACAAGCACAAAAAGTTCTTGTTTTGTTTCATAGTTCCACAGAACAGAATCAGAAAATATCTGTCTTATTTATATGGTTTGAACATATTGGAGCCGACTTATCTTGTGATTTTTGGGTCAGTAGAGGTGACGTCTTGTCATCTGGGAATGGAGACTTCGCTTTTAGCATTTGCTTTCCTCAATATCTAAAAGCCTGTTATCCAGCATGGTGCACTACATGTAATAGTGTACCGTTACTGAAGCCTTTTTTGTGTGCATTCAGAAAACTCAGCTTCCATCTACCTCCTGGATGATAGGTCAGTGAATGGATGGTTCACATGTAGCCAAGAACATGGTGTTTGTATGTTCTCTCCACTTTCCTTCCCACACGCTGAAGACTTGCTGAAAACTTAGATTGAGCCCCATTAGGGATAGTAAGTGATGACATGTCTGTACACCGCTGCGGATCATGTTGGCGCTATATAAGCTACATATGTTCATAAATTATCACGTCTTGTGTGATGTCTTTCAGCTCTTACACGACGCCCTAGAAGAAATATTTGCAGTTAAAGAAATAAAGGAAAATGCTCTGCAGGTCCAGTTGAATGGTAAATGACTGGATCCACTCTCCTTCATGCTGCTCTGCTCAGCCCTACTACCTTATACATGTGTATGTCCTGTAGTAGTAATAATTAGTGGAGTTTATTTATTGCAACTTGTTGTTGTTTTTTTTATATATTTATTAATTTTTTATTTTTTAGGGCTTTTACAGATTAACGACAAGATTGCTTTGAAGGAAATTACCAGACAGTTAAACCTGGAGAATGTAGTTGGAGACAGAGTATTTGTGAGTACTTTCTGTGTCCTGGCGGCTGCTCACTTTTGGTCTTGACGCAGCAAGTGGCTTTTATTTGCAGGCACTCTCCTCAGTGTTTAAAGGATTATGACCCATTTTATGGTTCGTTATTCTATGGATCTGTAATGCAACACATACAAATCTATGGGCTCCATGCTGTACCTTTGTAGTCCTAAGATTTTAGATAAAGGTTAGATGATAGTTTGGCCGACAGCTATCTCACCCGACTCTCCCATATAAAGGAGCACTCTGTGAGAGAGTTGCTGGCAGACACCTCTCCTGGTGGCTTATCAATGGGATCGACAGACTGAAATATGATATTTAACTCTCCCGACAATCCTCCGGGCCACCATACATATTAGATTGTCGACCAAACCCATCGATACTAGTGGGTCCATCCGATGTTTGACTAATGTTATTGGGGTGCTTAATCCACTGGCAAGCCGCTGTCAGATATGTGTATCTGCCTGGAGAAAAGCATTGGTTGCTTTAGTTGTTATTGCCTGGTGAGGGAGAGTTGGGAGGATCCCTATACACGTCGTGTGGTTGGGTGGTCCTGCAAAAATTTGGTAAGTTCATTGACTATAATCTAATGATTATGGGAGTTTAAAGGGATTATCAAGTTACTAGATATTAATGATAGGTCATCGATATCAGATCAGGGGGGGTCCGACTTTTGACACCACCACCGATCACCTGGTCCTAGCTCCAGCCTGAAGACAACACATAGAACAGAGGTACACTGGGCAGCTGCCAGATGCTCTCATCTGCGGAACAGACAACGCCTCCTTCCGGAAGGTTATGGCATGATTTATTTCAGATTAGCAATGCTTGCAGGAAGGAATAAAGACAGGGGACCAGAGTAAGTTAAACTGCAGTCATTATGGGCAGTATTTGGCGTGCAACATCTGAATGCAGTCTTAAACCTGCAACGTGCAAGTACACTGGCGCATGATTAAAGCCAGTGACCAGTGAGCACCATAATGGACATCTTTCTCTTTTTTTTTTTATGTCCGTCTCTATCATAGCCACTGTGATAAGTGTCCTGCTTTGTCTTCAGAGGACTTGTTCTGTCCTGCATTACACTGAAGACCTCTGATTGTACTGGGCAATTATAGCGCTATACCTGGCCATGTATACGTTAATTACATGTTGTCACTATTCACAAGCTCAGTTTTGTGTAGGTGATAAGTTGTTCCTGGCAGGCCCGTGGTGCTCAGCGCTGCCGTGGGCTCACACTGAAGCTTGTTCTATTTCTTCGCTGTAGATTATCGCTGTTGCATAACTCTTATGTGCTTTATTCCCGGCAGGGCAGCATTTCAGAAAATCTTTTTTTTCTACTTGAAGCATTAAAAACAGGTAAATGAGCATAATATATAACATCTGCTTAATACCCACAACAATTATATGATAATTTGTTTGTTTTTTTATTCCTATTTTCACCCTCAGGGCTGTGTCAATATAATGTCTAAAAAAAAAATAGATTTGCAAATTCCATCTTCAGAGAGTAAGAGGCCTTGAACTCTATTCCCACATACAGACATCCTTGGATTTCAGTCCGATTACAGACCAAAATGCACATATTCGCTGCTGGTCTCCTGTCCTGAGCGTGACAACATCATAGAAAAATAGAAACCTATCATGCTGCAGCCTAAGACCTGCGGGGAGTCTATAATTGTAAAGAGATCCATGAACGTTTGCTTGAGCCCTTAAAGTCAATATCCGACTCTAGGATGAACCTTGCCTCATGACTTGAGATAAGAAACCAAACTAGACACACTATTTTCAAACTTGTGTTTCGGAGTGTTTGTTCCTCATCAGTGCAAAGCAGGAGATCTGATTTGGCTGGTGCAAAAGGCCTCTGGTGAAGGTCTAAGGTGAAACTTTTCTCCTTGCTTTGTTGCTGTATTTGAACCTATCCTGTTTTGTTTCCAGGTGACCGCACAAGCAGCTGCCCGGTGTTATTCATATTGGATGAGTTTGACCTGTTTGCCCATCATAAGAACCAGACGCTGCTGTATAACCTCTTTGACATAGCACAATCAGCTCAGGCCCCTGTGGCTGTCATTGGGCTCACTTGTCGACTGGTAAGTGTGCACCTCATCCGTTCTGTTGTGATTTTACTGTTTAACTAGAAAATATCTGCCCGAATATCCACCAGTAATAATTTTACTTCTATAGCGCCAACATATTAGTTTATTGATCAAATGATGATCAGACCTTACAGAATAACACATAATTCAACAATTCACAAGAAGAGTGAGGCCCCTTTTCGCAAGAGCCTACAATTTATAAGCAAATAGGGGAGGCACAAAAGGTAAAAAAGCGCTTGTAGTGTACCGTCCAGCCATAAATAGAGGTAGTCCTAAAATGCTGCATGGATCGGTCACCAACCCTTATCAGTGGGAGCCGCTCCCGAGAGCCTCAGCAAAAGGTGGATTTTGCCAAAGGAAGACATTGAGTGCCAACTGATGGTTAGGAGAGTTGTCGATCAGACATGTCCGATTTCGGACTGCTGATCGCGTGGTTCTCCCAGCGGTAAGCCGGCGGCTTTCTCATTAAGAACACGAGCGCTTGGCTGAACAATCACTTCTGTGTATGACTGTCTCGGCTGAGATGGCTGTCAGCTGAATGATCCGCCAGCAGCCATTTGTATGGCTGATTTCTTTTATTCTAGTAGCCCATGGATGTAATAATGGGCTGGCTGATCTCTTGCAGGATGTCCTGGAGCTTCTGGAGAAGAGGGTGAAATCTCGCTTCTCCCACAGACAGATTCATCTACTGAACTCCTTCGGTTTCTCAGACTACCAGGAAGTTTTTGAAGATCTTCTCTCTCTGGCTCCCGGATTTCCAGAAACGCAATTTGCAGAGCAATGGAATTCAAATCTTCAGGTAAAAAGACTAAGGATGTGTCAACATGTTGCGCTTTTGCTGCGTTTTTTTAATGCAAATTTTAAGCTGTGTTTTACAGTATCGGCAAAAGCTATGAAGTTTAGGAAATGTCTTGCACACTTTTTATTTCTCACTGAATTGAAAAACTTCTGTAGCATGTTAATTTTTCACCCACAGGCTTTGTCCAGACGTTGCCTTTTTTCTGCCTTTTTTGCAGGCAAAACCTGCTTTTTTGGCAGTAAAGAAGCAGCTTACAAAAAATAGGTTTTGCTGTGTTTTTGTTATCTCTTGTGCATACTGATAAAGTTTAGTGGCCCCCAAAAAATCACGATGCAACTTCTTAAAATTTTTGCATTAAAAACGCACCAAAACCTAATACTGGTGGTTCTTGCTGTGTTTTTGCCGTTATCCATCACTTTTTGGGTGAAAAAAATGCTGAAAGAATTGACATGCTGCAGTTTGCAAAAACCTATCCTTAGGATAAATCATCAATATTAGAGCAGCGGGGGTCCGACAGAGTTTGAATAGCACAACTCTGTACATTGTGTAGCGGCCGCTTTCAGGGACCACAGCTCTGCTTCCATTGAAGTGAATGTGAGATGAGTACCAGTACCCGAGTACATCCACTGCACAATATCTGGTCCTATGCTGTCTGGCTCCTGTGTACTGTATACAGCTGGTGACCACGAGACCTATCAACAGATGACTTGTGGGGGGTACAAAATGTCCAACCCCTACGGAACTGACAGGGATGACCGAAGTCCTGGACAACCGCTTCAACGTGGCAGTTTACTATGCCATTTATTAGACGAGCACATTTTGTAAACCTGACATATACAAAGTAAGGAAGGACACACCTGTAATATGTGAATGTCGTGCTCTTGTATAGATCACGTGAACCCGACAAAACCTTCCCCCTGGGACCTGTGTAATCTGTCGCAGGTCCTTCTTCATTGACTGTGTCCATCGTCCACTTGATTGCTGCAGCCATTCGCTTGCCTCAAAGTTGATGTTTACATGTGTGGCACAAGACTACGTGAATGACAAGACGTTATGTGCGACACCCCAATCAATACATCGATAGTCAGAGTGCCCAATTTCCAAGAAGCGTAGTGGAGGAACGGCATAATACTGCAGAATTTTTATTTCATGGGTACTTACTAAAACTGACATCAGAGCTGACAACTGACTCCATACCTATTATTCTCTAATGAAAAGTTCTGTGTATATTTTGTGTTTAAATGTTTTGCTATTTCAAGATCCCTGCTTGCTGTATACATAAAATGTAAAAACCCGCATACACCCGATACCCGTCACAATTGCCTCCAGTCTAGACAATAGTCCGTGAGCTACGGTAAATCATCAGCTGCACAAAAACTGAAAGCTCCTGTGCCTGGTGTCTGACCGTCTACACTGTTTACATTGTAACTACCTTCCATTATCCTGGATCCATTCCCACTGTCAAGAGCTCTGCTTGCTGTCATTCAGTCCTGCTCATGTACTGGTCACATAGCTCTGATAACTGTGCAGCTACTAGCCGAACATCTGCGTCCTGTAATGAAACGCAACAATTGGTGTCCGTGGGGATAGATTATAAAAGTTTCAGCAAGCAGAGATCATGAAAACTGCAATGAACTGAAACCAAGTATATAGGAAAACTATGCAAATTTCCGGTAAACAAATGATAATGTGTCCTCCCCTGTAAACCATTGTGACTTGTCTCTGCATGCTGCACAGAACTGATGTGTGAGCCTGTCTTTGTATAAGTGGTGAGTATGGAATGCTTCTTATTTTTTAATCACATCTTCTATGATTTGCTAAAAAGTTTGTTTTTATCTTAAAAGTTAAACAAGTTATCCAACTTTCGAAAAAAAAAAAAATGAGATAGAGAGAGAGAGATATATATATATATATATATATATATATATATATACATACACACACAAACACATACAGCCCTTGTGTTCCGGTTGCCATGTTGAGTGGTCACATCACTGACATTACCGCTCGGCGCTGCATCCAGATGTAGCAGAGTCGGGCAGCGTCGTGGGATGGATTTACGACAGACCCATTTAGATTATTTTAATTGATAAGGTAATAAATGGGTAAAAAAGGGTTGGGGGGGGAGAGTACTTTGTACAAATAAAGGACTTTTTTGTCTGTGTGTATTTATTGCTTTTCTTTACGGGGTTAGTCTCCATTACTAAACCCTGGGCTTGATGTCAGCGGACACTATACAGGCATCAACCCCAAAACCATTACCCTGCTTAGCCCTGTTTCACACATCCGTTTTTTTGTGTCCGCCAAACGGATCCGTTTTCTGCTGCTAACGGATCCGTTTGGATCCGTTTTTTTGACGGATCCGTGGTAGCCGCTAATGCAAATCTATGGGGGAAAAAAACGGATCCGCCAAAAACATGGCGGATCCGTTTTTTGACGGATTTAAAAAAACGGAAGTGTGATCCAGGCCTTACCAAAGTACCAGAGCAAGTGGGGAGAGCCAATGCTAAGTGCCAGAATTGGTACATTTAATGGTTGTGCCATTTCTGGGGCAGCCGAAGGCTGGTGTTATTAGTCTGGGAGGGGGCCAATATCCATGGTCCTTTTCCAGCCTATTTAATATAAGTCTGCTTAGCCTTTGCTGGTTATTAAAAATAGGGTGGGACCCCATTTAATGTTTTCTTTTTTATTTTATTTTTTTGGGAGGGGGGGCATTTTTTTTTATAAAGGCTACGTAGACAGTTGTGAACTGTTATTAAAAATAGAAATAAAATATTAATATCCAGCTAAGGGAAAGGAGACAGATGCGGGCTTATAGTACTAGGCTTGGAATGCCCATGGTTATTGGCCATGCCCAACCTACAAATATCAGCCTGCAGCTGCCCCAGAAGTAGTATCATTAATAATGCACCAGTTCTGGCGCTTAGGGTACCGTTACACTTAGCGATGCACCAGCAATCCCGACTAGCGATATGACGCGGTCAGGATCGCTGGTGCATCGCTAAGTAGTCGCTAGTGAGCTGCCACACAGGCAGATCTCACAGCGACATCGCTGGGGACGGGGATCGCTACTTACCTGTCAGACTCGGCGATCCTGACGTCCTCCCGCCCGCGTCCACACGTCGCTCGTCGGCGCCACAGGAAGCCCCAGCAGGAAGTGGCCGACGAGGAATGGTCCAGGAGCTTCTCGCGCGATCAGCGATAACCAGCGGGGGAGCCGGTCGGAGGTAAGTATCACATGCAGCAATATCGCTAGCAATATCGCTGCAACGTCCCAAAATCGGTGACCTTACAGCAATATTGCTAGCGATATCACAGTGTGTAACGGGGGCTTTAGCCTCAGCTCTTCCCAATTTGCCCTGGTGTGGTGGCAATCGAGGTAATTGTTTTTGAGGTTAGTAACGGAGAGGTGTCAGTCAGAACCCCCCATTGCTAATCCAGTCAGTGACCGCTGCCAGTCTCTCGCTGTACTACTGGCATCACTGTTCCCATCAGTCAGTCGCAGTCCTAATATCCTTTCACTGCTGAGCCCGCTGCTTGTAGACAGACCGGGAGCAATACCAGAGCATCAGCACTGGATTTGCAATTGAAAATGATGCGTGTATTGTGTGTGTGTTTTTTATTTATTATTATTATGTGTGTATATATATCTTGCAGAATTTTTTTTTTGTTCTTTTTCTGATCCTATCTTCTGTTCCTCAGACTCTGCTGGAAAACAAGACAGTGGAAGATGTTCTTCTGAAGCAGTTTAACGCGTCTAAGGATATACGATCCCTGCAGATGCTATTGGTCAGTACCTTTTTGATTTTACCGTGTTATCAGAGCATGCTCGGTTGCAACATCAGCGTGCTCAAAAAATATATTTGAGTCCCCGTGGCTGCATGTCTCGCTGCTGTTAACAAGCAATCCCTGCACATGTTGTGGCTGTCAAGCAGCCATGAAACATGCAGCCACGGAGACTCGACCATATTATTCAAGCACGCCGAAGACACTTGGCTAGCTCAAGAGCATGCTCGGATAACACGTTTGCTCATTGCTACTCATGAAATCAGCAAGGACCCTCTAATAAGTCAGTGAGGTCCACCTAGCACTGTGCCACAAAAACCACACTGTGGGTGAACAGTCCCCAGCCTTCATGTCTTAGTAGCGATGGCCTCCGTAAGTCAGAAGTGTGTCCCTAAGGCCGGATTCACACACACGACATTCATCGTCTGAGCATGGACCGGCCTTGAACGTATGTGAGGTGGTTGCGATCAGGTCAGGAGCTGCAGGTGGCCCGATGTGTATGGCCGGTCTTGGGGTTGGTGTGCAGTATAGGCATGTAACGCACCTCCCCAAATGACTGATCCTGACTTGAAAGTTGATTCAAAATTGGCCTCTGGTATCAGAGCTGCGGTGACTCATTTATCAGATTTTTTTTTTTCAACACTTTTCCAAACTTTCTGATGAAGAGAAATGGTGAAGCCTAAAAATGTGATAAATCGATGATTTTTTTCCCCAGTGGGTCGCCGTGCAGATCTCTGCATTCGGGCAGCTGTTATAAGCGATTTGTGTCTTGTACGTACGCTCATCGTATGTGATCTGCCTTGCAGCTTTTGGCCCTGTGTCGAGTTAATGTGTCTCATCCTCACCTGAACGCTGCCGACTTTGTGGAAGCTTATAGACTCCGCAGCATGGACTCCAAAGCCAACATCCTGCACGGTGAGTCCCATCAGGTCCGATAAACACCAGTACTGAGAAAGGTCACTGACGCTCTCTGCTGGTGCTGTCAGGAACTGCATGCAGGATTACTTCCATTTAGAAATGTAATCATTTTGGAAATTAAGCAGACGTCCTCTGTCCTCAGGCCTCTCTGTTCTGGAAATGTGTCTGGTGATCGCCATGAAACACCTGCAAGATATTTATAGTGGGGAGCCCTTCAATTTCCAGATGGTTCACAATGGTAAGATCTGTGATTACCTCCAGTCTAATGGTAGGATCTGTGATTACCTCCAGTCTAATGGTAGGATCTGTGATTACCTCCAGTCTTTCGTCCTACTCATTCACCAGATTTTTTTTTTTTGGTCCGCTGTTTTGCTTTTAGCCCCTTCCTATATCCTTATGTCTTGTTACATCATGGCTTTAGGTAATTGAGGCACCTTTATGTTCTGTTGTTTCCAAAGTGCTGTTGTGCCATCACGATCACCTGCAGGCGGACCGCCGTAATAAACCGCTTCACTTTAGGGGGCGCTGCTGGTAGGATCGTACTTTCCGTTCCTGGCAATTAACCTTTTCACTGCCAATATCAAGGTCGAGTGCATCACTGTGCGATTATGCTGGGTTTTTTTTTAAACCCAGGTGTTTTTTTTTCCTTTGAGCCACAGCATGAAGTGAGTTCAGCAAGAAGAACTTTACAATTTCTATTTCTTCTGAATCCACTTTGGAGCATGACAACCCCCTACCACCCATCCAAAAAAACCCCAGCATATTTTGTTAAAAAATGTAGGGAAACCACCTGCAGGGGTTAAAAAGAAATTTGTTAAAATTCTGGAACAAAAATTTGTCCAGTACACAATGTTTAATCCCTAGATGTGGACAATTTTTTTTTTTTTTTTTTCCTCCACTTGTAAGAGCCATAGATCTTGTTTCCGTGTAACATAGGAGGTGTACGGGGGGCTTGTTTATTTTGCGGGACAAGTTGTAGTTTTGATACCAATGATTTTGCCTTCTAATATACTCAAAAATGGAGTTTGGAATAAAAAAAATTACAGATGGCGTGGAATTTAACAAAAATATTTTTTGCTATTTATGTTTTTCTTTTCTTTTTAGTAGGAACTTGATATAAACTTTTTAGATTTTTCTACATGAAAAAGGGACTCCCATCCTCTCTTCCAGGTTCTAACCTCTTAAATGTTGCTGTCACGATTGACAATGACATCTAAGAGGTAGAATCTGCTCGGATGGCAGCAGTTACTCCGGAGCCCACCCATAATGCAGATTGGTCTCGTGACGTTGTTTGTAGCGTAATCTGCGGCTGTTGATTGGATTCAGCGCTCACACGATATAATGAAGGTTCACAACACTTGGAGCCGAGAATCTTTTTTTTTTTTTTTTTTTTTTTGCTCTTCGGGGCACATTCGGGTCATTGAAAAGGGATTGTTCGCTAGAGGTCAACCCTTCTAGGCTCCTGTTCCTGTCAATTCATTTTGGTTTTTTTCCCAGAATTTCAGAAATTTGTTCAAAGAAAATCTCATTCTGTCTACAATTTTGAAACCCCCGTCGTCCTGAAGGTGAGCACTTTTAATCCTTTGTAGCATTAGTAATTACATTTTCCCATTTCATTAGTGGCAGCTTTTAGTGTCTGCTCATACTGAACACAACGCCCTCTGCTGGACACAGTACAAACTGTCTCACTCCTCTGCAAATTCGTCATTTAATATTCTAGATCCAAGCCCCCCACTCCGATCGCTTTGTACTCCAGGCTGCAGTAACCCAGTGTTGCTAAGAGGGCTCCTGATTTCTCACTATTTATGCTTTCTTGCTTGTGATTATTGAGAGGGAATGGACCATCAGGATGGCTCTGATCACGTCAACTTATAAAAACCTAACATTGACCTGAAATGCCGATGGGATGATGCCCACCACACAATTAGGGTATGTACACATGTTACGGATTCGTGTACGGAATTTGCTGCCCAGAATCTGCTTTTTTTTGGCAGAATCCACGCATTTTTCCTGTGGATTTAGCCTGCGTTTTTACACCTGCGGATTCCTATAATGGAATGGGTGTAAAAACGCTGCGGAATCCGCACAAAGAATTGACATGCTGCGGAAAATAAACCGCTGAGTTACCACGCGGATTTATCCGCAGCATGTGCACAGTGGTTTTTATTTCCCATAGATTAACAACAGCAAATCCGCAACGTGCGCACATACCCTTACCTCTGAAGTTGTGCCAGCCATTTAGCATCACCCACTGTACTGTCATATACTTGCATTTAGCAGCCGCCACAACTGAGGCCATTTATCCTCAGCGCTGGGTAACAGTAATCTATCAGCTCTGGTGGAGGGGCACACATACACTTACAGGACAGCGCCGCTTTATTAATCTCTATATTTTCAGGCTTTTGAACATCTCTATCAGTTGGAGCTGATTAAACCAATGGAAGGTCTGTCCGTCCGCACGCAGAAGGAATATAGACTGATGAAGTTACTTCTAGATAACAGCCAAATATCAGAAGCCCTTCAGAAATACCCCAATTGTCCCACAGACGTAAGGCAGTGGGCAATGTCCTCTCTGAGTTAAATGTCTTTATTTTTTTCATATGTATAAAATGGTATATGAACGGCTATGTCTCTGCTTCTTAGATTTTTGTTTTTACTAAGTAAAGCTTCTACTTGCCTACTTTTTAGGCTATGTGCACACGCTGTGAATTGGTCTGCGGATTTTGTCGTTTATCTGCGGACTAGCCTGCGGTTTTGCCCTGCGGTTTATCATCTATAATGGAGGAGATGGCAAACCGCAGCGGAATCCGCAGAAAAGAATGACATGTCAATTCTTTCTGCGGATTGGAAACCGTAGCAAAAACCGCACGGAAAATTCCGCACCGTCTGCACTGCGGTTTCCATAGGATATAATGGTACTGTACAACGCAGCTAATTCCGCAGTGTGTGCACACACCCTTAGCGTTGCAGAAGAAGAAGGTCAATCCTTCCTTGACTTGTTCAGTTTTTAGCGTCTATTTTACATGTACACCAGAATGAAATCGGCCACTGATCTCAGTTTCATAATCGCCTCTGCTCTTCCGTACCACATAAGAAGGTATATTGTTGCAGGCCGTCCCCAAGTTCTGTATGCCTTTTCATAACTCTAATTTGTTGGTAACTTAGAACAAGCCTGACAAAAAAAATACTTCATCGGTGACCTCTACAGCCGCCTCGCTGCTCTCAGTCTGATCCTTTTCTTAACGCCGTAGTGCACAACATCGCCGGCCTTTTCGTGATAGGCCAGTACCGTGTCCAGGCCTCGGATGTGACCATCACAGGGCAAAGCAGGTATTTTAGTTCTGGTTAAAAGAATTAATTTATTCATATCAAATTTAAAAGAAAACTCAATATCATCTAGCGACAAGATCCATCAAACTGCCGGTCCTAATACAGGATAGAAGGTCCATCACATGGAGGACATTAAGCAACGTGTTTCAAACGCAATTTGGACGTTCATTGACAAAGACCACCCAAGTTGCGTTTGAAATGAGTTGCTTAATGTCCTCCATGTGATGGGACCTTCTCTCCTGTATTATGACTGGCAGTTTGATGGATCTTGTACCTAGATGATATTGACATTTAAAAAAAATATATATTTTTCACGAATAAATGAATTTTTGTTACCGGAGCTGGAATACTCACTTTTTCCCTCTGCTTGTCATATGTCTGGTCAGAACGCATATCCTTTCTCCATCCTAAGAACCACTGGAGGCGAGCTGACATACATTCTTCTTTTTTTTTCTCGGATGTGACTGCTTGTTGTAATCTTAAGACGTGTGCTGCAACCTGGAGAGAAAGTGAAGAGTCCGGAGATGTGGTGCACGATGGCGGAAAGAAGAGAACCGGATGGCGAGTAGCAGGCCAGTTTTAGAGTTGAGTATTTGGTGTTTTTTTTTTTTTTTTTTTCAACCAGTACTCATCTCTCCGGCCCCCATTGCTACGTCTTTCTGCTTTTGTTTCGCTTCTCTGGCTCCTAAATTAAAAGCCAGAACATCTGGCTAGGTCCTGGAGGTCACCATTCATCAGAAGTTTGCCACAGATGCCAAAACCTTACAACAGGCAGTGACCTCTGAGTCCTGGACATGGCCGCCGACTCCTTGCCTATAGTGAAGAGGATGGAGATCCAGCATGTGACAGTGCCAAGAAGAGGACAGAGTAGTGGGGTGAGATGAGGTGTTATTCGTAACTAGGGGTTGTATGTAAGTCAGGGACTGTGTAATATACAGCACAGACAGAAGGGGCACTCTTTTTGGCCTCCTTTTAGGTGAATAAAGTCCCATGGATATATTTGACGCATATGTCCAACATGGCTCCTGCCCCTTCGAAGGACTGGCATTGAGTTGGTAGATAAGCAATGTTATCCTTTGTTGATGCCACATTAAGTAGCACACACAAAAAAAATTTGGCCTGTGGATACCTCACTGATCGTCTGTATGCATAAAGTAGTGTTCAGAATAATGGCAGTGTGTTCAAAAACAGTTCATCACAAAAGCTTTCTGCTAGTTTTTATTTCCAGCATTGGGAACATTGCACACTGATTTCTAATTCAAAACATGGAGAGAAATGTAGATAATTAACTACAGAAAATAACAAAAAGTGAACATTGAGGTGTTCTAAAAAAAAGTCTGCATTTGTCTTCACAAACTCACAATAACAGGATTTTTGGGTTGCTTACCGTAAAATCTGTTTCTCGGAGCCTTCATTGGGGGACACAGAGACCATGGGTGTATGCTGCTGCCACTAGGAGGCTGACACTATGCACAGAAAAAGGTTAGCTCCTCCTCCACAGTATACACCCCACCGACCGGCACTAATTTCCTCAGTTAGTGAGAAAGCAGTAGGAGAAGTAACAAAACAGAATGAAAACAGAACAGACAGCTCAACTGTAATCAACAAACAACCTAAGAACAGGAGTTGCAGAATATGGAAGGGTGCTGTGTCCCCCAATGAAGGCTCCGAGAAACAGATTTTACGGTAAGCAACCCAAAAATCCTTTTTTCTCGTTCGCCTTATTGGGGGACACAGAGACCATGGGACATCCCAAAGCAGTCCCTGGGGTGGGAAACAAACTTCCATCAGGTCAGCGGACTCACCACCGCCGCCTGCAAGATCCTTCTGCCTAGGCTGGCATTCGCCGAAGCATAGGTGTGGACCTTGTAAAATTTGGCAAACGTGTGGATCGAAGACCAGGTTGCCGCTTTGCAGAGCTGCTGCGCAGAAGCTTTGTGGTACACCGCCCAGGAGGCACCCCCTGCCCGGGTACAGTGAGCTCTAATTCCCGGAGGGGGCACTCGATGCTTGACCCGGTAGGCCTCCAAAATTGCCAATCTGATGCAGCGAGCAATGGTAGCCTTGGAGGCCGGCTGACATTTCCGCGTACCATCTGGAATGATGAAAAAATAGTCTGTCTTCCGCAAGGGAGACGTCCTAGCCAGTTAGACCTTCATGGCCCCGACCAGGTCTAGTTTGTTCAAGGAGCGTTCCAGAGGGTGGATTGGACCCGGACCAAAGGACGGGAGAACAAAGTCCTCATTTAGGTGAAAAGTGGACACCACCTTAGGAAGGAAGGCGGGGGCCGCAGGACCACCTTGTCCTGATGGAGCACCAGGAAAGGGGGGCGCAAGAAAGGGCCACCATTTCCGACACGCGCTGGATGAAGGTGATGGCCACCAGAAAGTCCACTTTCCAGGAGAGAGGGGACAGGGGAGACTTCCCTGAGAGGTTCAAAGGGAGACCGTTGAAGAGTCTCCAGAACCAGATTGAGATCCCATGGATCCACGGGAGCGCGGGTCGCAGGTGCCGTATGAGCCACTCCCGGAAGAAAGGTTTTGACCTGCAGACGGGAGGCCAACATCTTCTGAAAAAGAATGGAGAGCGCTGAAACCTGACCCTTCAAAGAACTGAGGGAAAGGCCCGCATCTAGGCCTGCCTGGAGGAACGCCAGGATAGAAGGGAGAGAAAAGGACATGGGCGGAAGGTCATTGGCCTCGCACCAAGTGAAATAGGCCTTCCATGTACGATAATAAATTCTCGAAGACTATGGTTTTCTAGCCCGGATCATGGAGTGAATAACCCGATCTGAAAAACCTGACCGCCTCAGAACCGCGGTTTCAATAGCCACGCCGTTAAATTAAGTGGCAGAGAATTGGGATGGCAGATTGGACCTTGAGACAGCAGATCCGCTCTGTCTGAAAGCTTCCAGGGGGCGTCCGCGAGAAGATTAACGATGTCCGCGAACCAAGCCCTTCTGGGCCAATCCGGAGCGATGAGGATGACTGGTACGCCTCCGCCTTGATTTTCTTCAACAGCTTGGGAAGAAGGGGAGGGAACAGATAAGGGAGCTTGAGCTGCGACCAGGGAATGGTCAGAGCCTCGGCGCCCACTGCGAGAGGATCTCGGGCCCTGGATACGAACTGTGGGACCTTCCTGTTCAGGCGAGACGCCAGCAGGTCCACGTACGGAATCCCCCAACGACGGCAAAGCTGATGAAAGACGTTCGGATGTAAGGACCACTCTCCCGCCGTGAGACCCTCGCGGCCGAGAAAATCGGCGGCCCAGTTGTCCACGCTGGAAATGTGCACTGCGGATATCGCTGGGACCAATACCTCTGCCCAGTGGAGAATCCTGGACACTGCCGCTAGAGCCGAGGAGCTCCGTGTCCGCCCTCGGTGGTTGACATATGCCACCGCTGTGGCATTGTCTGTCTGAATCCGGACCGGCAGACCCCTGAGAAGCCTTTCCCAGTGAATGATAAATCGCCCGTATCTCGAGGACGTTGATCGGCAGAGTTGTCTCTTGGGTCGACCACCGACCCTGAACCATCCGATTGCGAAACACAGCTCCCCAGCCGAGAAGGCTGGCGTCCGTTGTCACAATCTGCCAGTAAATCGGAAGGAATGACCGGCCCAGGGAAATGAGGGGTGACGTCAGCCACCAATTGAGGGACTGTTTGACCCGGAACGAGAGGCAAATTGGACGATCCAGGGAGAGAACGGACCTGTTCCACCGAGACAGTATGGCCTGTTGAAGCGGTCTCGTGTGAAATTGAGCAAAGGGGATCGCTTCCGTCGTCTATACCATCTTTCCCAAGACTTTCATGGCTGACCGGAAAGATGGAAGCTTTAGGCCCTGTAGCGATCGAACATCTCGCCGCAGAGATCAACTTCTCTTCCGGGAGAAAGACCCTCGATCGACGGGTGCCGAACAATAAGCCTAGAAACACAAGACGTTGAATCAGAACGAGGTAGGACTTCCTCTTGTTTACGAGCCACCAAAACTGGACATGGTGTCGAGAACGATGGTAAGGCTTTGGAGAGTATGGTGAAAAGACGGAGCTTTGATTAGAATGGTGTCGAGGTACGGGAAGAGTACGAGACCTCTGATCCTCAACAGGGCCATCAACGCCGCCATGATCTTTGTAAACACTCTGGGCACGGTGGCAAGACCGAACGGCAGGGCGACAAACTGGTAGTGGTCCTGATGAATCGCAAAACGCAGAAATATCTGATGCCCGTAAGATGGGGACATGCAGATAGGCATCTTGAATGTCTATCCGCCTTTTTTCGGCACTACAAATAGATTTGAGTAAAACCCTGGGAATCGCTCTGTTTCGGGAACGGGCACAATGACCCCGGAACGGAGAAGCGAGTCGATGAGTGCAAAGACGCCCGGAACTAAGGCGGGGCCTTTTGGAGGACGGGACTCGAAGAAGCGATCCCGGAGCCGAGACACGAACTCTATCTTGTTTCCTGAGGATACAACTTCCCTTACCCAAGCGACTTCCACTGAGGCAAGCCAGATGTTCCTGAAGAAAAGGAGTCGGCCGCCCAGTTGGAAAGGCGCCTCGGGGCTTTATAGATAGTCATGCCGAAGTGGACCTTCCAGTTCTGGACCCTCTGCCCTGGGAGGAGTGAGATCGCCAGGATGAAGTGGGCATAAAGGAGACCTTCTTCCTATCCTGGCGTGCTTGCGGCCTTTGTTGGTTGGAAAAAGATTCTGCCGTCGCGACGCGGCGGAAAGACCGAAACTGACACCCTGGAGGGGGTCTACGAGGCTTGGACTGTGGAAGAGAGCTTGTGCCCCCAGTGGCGTCTTTGATAATCTGGTCCAGCTGGGATCCAAAGAGACGCGCACCCTGAAAGGGCAGATTGGTAAGGGATTTTTTAGACGACAAATCCGCCTGCCAAGCCTTGAGCCAAATTGTACGTCGGATTGCAACTAAGTTGCTGGACGCTTGAGCTGCACAAGAGGCGGCCTCCAAGGAGGCCGAGACCAGATAATCCCCGGCATGGGAGATCTGGCTGGCTATCTCGGCCAAACACTCTGGTTGGGCTCCATCAAGAATGCCTGGGCGGAGATCTTCCGCCCAAGCAGCTTTGGCCTTTGCTACGCAAGTAGAGGCAAAGGCTGGGCTTAGCACCGTCGCAGCCGCTTCGAATGCTGACTTTGCTAAGGATTCCATGATCCTGTCGTTAGAATCCTTCAAAACCGCCACACCTGAAATCGGAAGGACCGTGCTGTTAGATAGTCTGGACACTGGAGCGTCTACAGAGGGAGAAGCCAACCAGTTATCGGTAAGCTCTTGAGAGAATGGATAAAGCATGCCGAGGCGCTTCCCTCTTTGAAAGCGCCTGGACGGATTTTCCCTTTCCTGGTGAGGAGCTTGGCAAACTCAGAATGAGGAGCGAAGACTCCGGAAGGTGTTTATGCCCGTCTGAACGAAACCTCCTGATCTGAGGGTTTTGCAGGGGAGTCTGTGATCTCGAAAGTATGGTTAATTGCTGCAATGAGGTTCTGTACCGTAACCTTCATGTCCGAATCCAGCTCTAAAATCTCCTCGGATGGCGCATCCGAGAATGCTTCGCCTGACTCAGGTGAGGATGCACGGGAAGGAAACTGCTGGGAAGGACTATGTGAGATGAAGCGAGGGGAGGATTCCGGCCGGAGATCCTGCCTGGGCCTTTTGTGGCTCATGGTGGCTGGTTCAGGTGGAACCTCTTGTGACCTGCTGGGTCCTGCAGAGGAGCCCAGGGACAACTTATGAAGAATGGCCACTGGAGACTGAGACGCCCTGGTGAGATACGCCACTGATTGAGATTCGCTCTCACGTGGAGCAATAGGGGGCTCCTGGGCAGCGGCTGGATGGGGGGAAAGTCACTTAAGCAGTGCCGGAAGGATGGGGGACAAGAGGCAGAGGAGGGTGTCAGTCTGCAGATGCAGAGCTACTCACGGTCTGGTGTCCTGTAGATGCTTTCAGCGAGCGCTGCTGCACAGCTCGTCCATATCTGTAGGGCCACAGAAGCGGCGAAGGAGTCCGGCTGACAGGCTGGAGAAAATGGCGACCTCCTGAGAGCCCGGTAGAAAAAACGCGCGCTTCCTTGTGGAGACGGAGGGCGGGGTTAACTGCAGCCCAAGGTGGTACCGCCCGCTGCTGAGCGCCGCCTCCGGAGCGCAGATGTAGATGGAAAGAGCGGAGGGCGGCCTAGAATGGGAGGGAGCGAACGGTGGGCGGGCTTAGAACGGGTGGGAGAGAAGCCCGCCTAAGGAAAGAGGCGGGGGGCGTGGCCGCGACACCCCCCACCTAAGGAAAGAGGCGGGGGGCGTGGCGGCGACGCCGAACAAGGCCGCAATAGAAGCCGGGGCCTGGAGTAGATGCGGCTGCCGGCGGGGAGCGCGGAGGCAACGCACTGCCGCGCGATCGCCCCGCAATGGATCCATGCCTGCCGCCCAGCTGTTGTCGAAATAAGATAAGTGCAGCCGAGGAGGGGAGGGGGGGCGCAGAGAGAGGAAGAGGCTGCTGAAAGGAGCCATGACACCTGGGGATGTCATTAAGGGCGCCCGCTCCGCAAGGTACCCAAGCCTGCAGCATGGCTGGCCAAAATAAGAGAGGTGTAGCTGGGGAGACGTGGGAGGCTAGGGAGAGGAGGTGACTCCGGGGTCCCATACTTACCTCTCGGCAAAAACCTGTACCTTATCATGATGCTGTCCTCTTCCATAGAAGGAGGTCCGCGTCTCATCCAGACCGACAGGCTCTGGTGGGCGAGTGGGTGGGAGACGGGGGGGCGAGGACCAGGTGGATCGCCTGACACGCATCCATGCTCGGGGCTCTTGGTCCTGCCGTGGAGAGCTATGAGGATACGGCGTGGCAGTACACGCCGTACTCATAGTCTCTTTGTGGGAGTACGGATGTGACTGTTCACTCCGTATCCCTCCAAAACCTGCAAGGGAACGACGCACGCTGAGGTAGATATGGGTCTAATGAAAGACCCGTGTCCACCTCCTACTGACACTAAGCTAAAACTGAGGAAATTAGTGCCGGTGGGTGGGGTGTATACTGCGGAGGAGGAGCTAACCTTTTTCTGTGCATAGTGTCAGCCTCCTAGTGGCAGCAGCATACACCCATGGTCTCTGTGTCCCCCAATAAGGCGAACGAGAAACATACTTTTTTGTGGATTTTTCATTCCTTTGAATCACTGACCTAATATTTGTTACAGTTTTTGGTTTTAGAACTGCTTCACATCTATGTTGCATGGAGGCACCTGTTATTCCAGCCCAGGACGCTCGGACTTCGTCCCACAATCCCTTGGCATTTGTTGGCTTTGCCTCAGAAACAACATTTCTAATGTCACTCCACAAGGGTTCTATCGGCTTAAGCCCTGGGGATTGGGCTGGTCACTCCATAACCAGATTTTGCTCGTTTACTGGTGTGTTCAGCGTCGTTGTCTTGTTGAAACACCCATTACAAGGGCGTATCCTCTTCAGCGTAAGGCAGTATGGCCGCTTCAAGTGTTTTAATACATGCAAACCGGTCCATGATCCCTGGTATGCGGCAAATAGGTCAAGAGTCTGATCAGCCTGGAGCTGATCATTCTGGCTCTTCTTCCATCCATTAGAATGGTAGTCTTCCGTTTTCTTCCGCGTCTCTCCGGTTTGGTTTTAAATTGGAGATCATTTTAGCTGAACATCCTATCATTGTCTCCAGTTTTTTATAAGTTTTACCCTCTCCAATCAACTTTATAAAGAAAGTACATTATTCTTCTGAACAATGTCTCGAACGCCCCGTATCTCTCAGGCTGTCAAGGAGAAATGCATGTAGAACATGTTCTGGCTTCACCCTTGGCAAAGGACCACCGGATTCATACCTGGTTCTTCACAGAATGATTGACCTCACTAATTGATCTCCACATTGATATTATTGTGAACACCCCCCCCCCCCCCCTTCAATTAATTAATCTAATACACAGACTCAAAAACCTGCAGATCATGACTGCGGCGTCTGGCGGTTTTGTTAGAATCTACGGCACCAACTGGTAAATTGTGTGATATAATTTATACCAAAAGCAGGGATTAATCTGATTAGTCATATTGGACTGCTATCATTTTGAACACTACTGTATACCCGTATAATATTTAATATATAACATCTGTATACATATACACCTGATATGAGCAATAGCCCTTCATTGGGAGAGATGAAGACGGTGTGGTGTGCAGTGAGCTGGGTGTCGCAGTCACTTTATTCTACCTACTGGGTAGGATGACGCTCGCTTATTGACAGCCTAGGACTTGCCTCCATAATTACACTTCTTGTTTTTGTAAATGCTGTTGCAAATTTGCTTATTTTTTTTTTTTTTGAGTCAGAAGTTGATCCATAAGGCTAAGTTCACAGGTAGCGGACCTCCCGCCAGAATTCCATTCTGTGGGAAAATCGCATTTTAAATTCCCACGATTTTCCCGTGGAAAAACTAGCGATTTGCAAGCGTAATTAGCTTGCAGAATTGCTAGCGTTTTCCAAGCGATCTGTAGCATCGCATGGAGAAGTGATTGACAGGTAGGTCACACTTGTCAAACATAGCGTTTGACGAGTGTGACCAACTTTTTACTATTGAGGCTGCCTATGCGGCATCAGTAGTAAAAAGATCTAATGTTAAAAATAATAAAAAATCAGGTTATATTCACCTTCCGATGTCCCGCGCAGCGTCCCCAGGCCTCCGCGATGCTCCAGCAGGTCCCGTTCCCAGTGATGCATGGCGAGACCGCGACGTCAGCAAAGGTCATTATCGCAATTCATCACAAGGAACGGGACCTGCCGCGTGTATCGCTGAAGCCCGGGGACGCTGCGCGGGACGTTGGAAGGTGACTATAAGCCGATTTTTTTATTTTAATTATATTTTTACAGGAATGTGGTACCCAGAGCCCGGAGGACAGTCTCCTCTCCTCCAGACCGTGGGTACCATCCGCAAATGTTTTGCTTACTTTTCACATGGTGTGCACAGCCACATGCGGAAAGTAAGCAGAACAATGCATTTCTATGTGGGCGGAATTGCTGCGATTCCGCAAAATGAGCATGTTGCGTATTTTTCCGCGATACGATTCCGCCCCAGGAAAATCCACAGTATTAGCACAGCATTGCAGGATTGCATGGGATGCTGTTTTTTAGCATTTTTGCAGCAAAATCACGTGTTAAAACCGCGACGTATGAACGCAGCCCCTGCAGCAGATTTGTTTTTACTTTTTTTTTATTTTTTTTTTTTATTAGGTTTGTTACAAACTTACTCACTTGTGTAATGGCTCAAAGCTGCACCACTAGTACAGCGTAATATGCAGTGGTGGTGATGTTACTAAGCAATCTGCAGTGCAGGTAAATCAATGTCACCTGCTTTCATAGAATGGTAGAGTTGGAAGAGACCTCCAGGGTCAATATCCAATCCTCTGCTCAATGTAGGGATTCACTAAACCATCCCAGACAGATGTCTGTCCAGCCTCTGGTTGAAGACTTCCATTGGAGGAGAACTCACCATCTCTTGTGGCAGCCTGTTGCAAATGGAATTGATAACAAGATCACTGGAGAGGAAAAGACAGATGAGCCACAAATACGGAATGGTTAACGGCTACCGACAATGCTGCCTTCCTTATCTTTCTTTTGACTGGTGTCCTTATCACTGAACAAAAGGATGTGGCGCTATCTGGTACATGGTACAGCCATACAGGCCAACACAGGCTTTGTGGCTGGACGAGAATGGACAGGAGAAAATGACTTCTCGTGGTACCCTCTTAGGTCTCAGGGCTAAATCCTAAGTGTCAGACCTTACTGTGGTCCAGGCCAATGATCGTCCTCGTGTGGCTGGACTGTAGGCAGTTCCTAAGCGATTGGTGTCACAAGCCCCAGACCTGAATGCAACTGAGGACCTTATGTATCAGTGTATGACACCAAGTAGCACCACAGACTGGAAAGAAGATCCAGGTCTCCGCGCAGATCCCCAGATACTGGGCGCACACACAGGCACGTGGTGGCCATACAACCTGAGTTGCTGTAATGAAGTTCACATAAATTTGATCAATTTTATTTCAATTCTTTTTACTTTGACTTTTAGGGCAATTTGGAATCCAGCCCTCAACTGTTCGATAGTTTGTTTTCCATTAACGGTTCATATGTTTTGTTCTCAACCAACTACCTGCCTGTTCAATCCCAGCACCGGCTCAGAGCGGTTACCGACCTCTCCTGCTGGCTATTCAGAAGCTCCACGTCAACAGAGCAGCTCTACTGCATCACTGCTTTGTAGATGGGGCGTAACTGCTGACATCATGATGACTGACAGCTGGCACCCCCTGAGTTAGGCAGTGGGGAGTCGACTGTCAATCAGCAGTGAATTCCCGTCAACAGAGCAGAAGAGAAGCTGCTGCTCTGTCAACATGACGTTAGCAAAAGCCACTGAATCGTTGGCTGGAGCAGTCTGTGACCGTCTGAGCCGGCAGAGATCAGCACCGGGCACAACAGGCAGGTAGTATTGTATTTTTCAGACTATTTTCAGATTATTAATCGCACTTTTTTCCAAAAATTTTTTTTATGAAAATAGGAGTGCGTCTTATACTCCTAATGAGGCTCACTGAGGGGGGAAGGCGGCTGCGTTGGAGCAGGGTTGCTGCTGCAGGAAGCTGGCAGCAGCAGGAATGGGCTTTCAGAACATATCGGCAGTGAGCCCCTGCTCTGCTCATTGATTTCCCGGCGGTAGGCATCAGAAAATGGCCACTGGAGGCAGTGCATGAGCTGACTGATTTTCTGGGGTGGGACGTGATCTCGGTCAGAAGAGCAGGCCGCTCCACTCACTGCCCACCACCATTTTCTGAAAGCCCAGGGCCCGTAGTCTCACACAGCCAGAACATCCCCTCCTCCCAGCACGGGCCTGCAGCATGATCCCACCCCGGCAGCTTCCTGCAAAAGCGACCTTATCTCCTGTGATGCCACTCCACGCTGCCCCCATGCAGTGACTACCGTAAATTCAGACAAGATGGACCCCCATTTTATTCAAGTTTGTTTTCCTCCCCAAATTTGAGGTGCATCTTATGGTCTGCAAAATCCGGTAACCATTTGCCTGTTCTTCGGCCCTTAGTGGGGAAAAAAAAAAATAAAATGTAGCAGTCCCTGATAACCTAGGTTCAGTAAATACTAAAACTGTCCTGCCATCATCAGTCTCCAAGTCATTACGAGTTCATAGACACCAAACATGTCTAGGTTCTTTATGTAAGTGATGAAAAAAAATTCCGAAGTTTAAGAAAAATAATTGCAGCAGTTTCTGAGACCCGTAGCGTCTCCATTTTTTGTGATCTCAGGTTGGGTGAGGGCTTATTTTTTGCGCACCGAGCTGACGTTTTTATATACCATTTTGGTGCAGAAACAATCTTTTGATCACCCGTTATTGCATTTTAATGCAATGTCGCAGCGACAAAAAAAACTTAATTTTTTCTCGCTACGCTGTTTAGCGATCAGGTTAAACCTTTTTTTTTTTTTGATAGATCGGATGATTCTGAACGCGACGATACCAAGTGTGTGATTTATTTTTTTTAATGGGGTGATAGGGGCGATTTAAACTTACATTTTTAAAACTTTTTTTTTTTTTACTTTTGGCATGCTTCAATAGTCTCCATGGGAGGCTAGAAGCTGCCACAACTCGATTGCCTCTGCTACATAGAGGCGATGCTCAGATCACCTATATGTAGCAAATTACAGCATTGCTATGAGCGCCGATCACAGGGTGGCGCTCATAGCAATCCAGCATTAACAACCATAGAGGTTTCAAGCAGGGCTGTGGAGTTGGTAAGCCACCGTTGCGACTCAGACTCCTGGATTTTATCAGGCTCCGACTCCGACTCCTTTATAAATGGCCAATTCATAACAACAAATTTACTGTTTTAAAATATTAAACATCGTGCTTATTCAGTTTCTCACCATCATATAAGTAATCAGACCACTTATAGCAAAAACTACATTTATTAGAATACAATTAGAATATAGCAAATAACTTTTATAAACTTTTCTAAACTATAAGTAAATATGCAATAAACACTTTTATGCAGTTAATAAGAAGAAATCTATAAATTTGTCCTCAGAAAAAGTATTGCCTCTGTCAGATCCTCCTTCATGGATGCCCTCAAATCTGATCTAATTATTTTGAGAGCAGAGAACAACCTCTCTACACTAACTTGTGTTGGTGGCAAAGCAGTAACCACTCGGGCAACATCTCTGACAATGTCAGGATACAGAGGAATCGCTTGTTGCACTGTTATTTTTGATGAACGGTCAAATTTCTCAATTTCTTTTAGTGCACATGAAAAATTCTGCTGAAATGTACTGGCTGTGTACCTTGATGGGGATGACTCTTCTTCTATGCGGGAACGCTTTGCACGGTCCTTGTGATCCAAATATTTTTCGAAATTAAATTCTTCATCAGTTGATGATAAGGGTGAAGATGTGGCAGGACGACCAAATTCTTCTTGTTCCTCCTGACTGTTCTGCAACCCTTTCATCCTTACTGCTATTTCAAACAGAGCTTCTTTTCCTTTACTTAGCTGTTGATCATCTAGAAGAATCCGATGCATTGGGTCTACATAAACAGCTGCCAAAAGAATGTTATTTTGGAATAGTAGCTCCTCTCTCCGTTTCATTGATGTAGCAATGCCACTTGCAATTAACCCTCCTCTTTGGGACAGGCGAAACATCAGGTTCTTCCACTCCTTTAAGAAAATACCTGGAGTTAAGTCCTCTGCTTGTAATTTTTTAGTCACTGTAAATGGGTGCTCTAGCAATTTTTCCAGCTCAGTCACCTGATTCCACTGACTTTCATTTAGCCTCAGTTGAGGGTTAGCCATGTCTACAAGAAAGGTTTTCAATTCAACCAAGCGCTGAATCATTAAGTACTGCCCCATTGTGTGGCTTGATCAATAATTGCCCCTTTTCCAGCACGTCTCTTCAAAATTGAGTCAACTTTAGGGGTTCTGGCAACAGTAGCCAATTTTCTCACCTTGCCAATCAGTGCAGCAGCATGTCCTTCTTGCAGACTGTCTCTTATAGCCAGCTGTAGCGTATGCACAACACAGCGCATGTGATGAATGAATGAACATATTGACACAGTTTCAACAAGATCATCTAAACTATCATGTTGCTGTTCATCTGAAGCAACTTCAGTTTGCTCCTCAGTTACAATACTGTGTTCCTCTATTTCAAACATTTCTGTGTCTGTGGACCCAGAATGTTCTTCTAGCTGCTGGTCACCATCATTACTCTCATTCATTAGCTTAATAGTACTTATCATATTTGAAGCATTGTCAGTTACGACAGAAAGAACTTGCTCTTTTTTAAGTTCATAGTCTTGCAGAACCTTTTCCACCAAGACCTGGAGAAACTCACTGGTGTGATGAGCTTTGGTGTCTTTTACTGCCAATGTCTTGGTAACTATTTCATTTTTGTCACAAACAAATCGAACGTTGATGGCAAAATAGTTCACTCTGTGACGTGTGCAGGCATCCATTTTAAGAAACAGAAAGCGTCCCTTGAGAGTTTTTTTAAGTTCTTCCTTTTGTTTAAAAGCTTCTTCGATTACTAATTTTCTAATACTCTCTCTCTCCAGAGAAACACCAAGCTTGCGGGCCATTTCCCCATTCAGACACATAAAAGCTGGTCGTGAAAATAATGAAATAGGCACACTATCCTTTACAACAAGCTCTATGATCTGTTTTTTAAATGTATCTACTGTCATTGTCACAGTAACTTTGTCACTGACAAAATATCTTGCAACTGATGGCTGCAAAGTTCTCTGCTCCTTTGTTTGGCTGGAAGAGCTGGGCACTGGTTCATTGGTTTGGATGCAGTCTTTCTCATCCACTGCTTTCAGTACTTCTGGATGAAAGCGCTGTAAATGTCTCTTTAGATTAGAAGCTCTGGTAGGAGCATTTTTATCTTTGCCTGAATATGCACTCATCTTGGCTTCACAGCATTTGTTTTCGTCTGGATCATTTGTCATACACTGACAGACGTGATGGTGAAATGTTCAAATACAGCTGATTTAATGTGATGCTTCTTTGACATTCTCAGGTTTTTAATTCTGCATTCACAATCCAAATGACAATTGTTTTTCCTAAAAACAATTGTACAAAATTATTGCCAGGTCGTACAACTGATATAGTGGTCAGTAATACTGATATTATTCCTCATGTACTCACAGTTAACTGATGCAAAGTTTGTTGAAAGGATAATACTTCTTAGTCTTCCTCTTCTGAGTAGCAGGCAGCTGTGAGATGCTTGGAAGACGCACACCTAGTATGATCTAGTCTAGAGGAGGAGCTTTACTACTAAGAATTTGCAACACATTTTCACTTTCATACATTGTAAGTAGGGGGGTTGGGGCAGCATGAGGTTAACCAAGTATAAGATTAGATAAGGGCAGTGGAGAACAGTGACACACAAGAAGTAAGAAATGTCTCTATCTCCAGCAGAACTGCTTATCACT
This sequence comes from Dendrobates tinctorius, assembly GCF_039654945.1. NCBI lineage: Eukaryota > Metazoa > Chordata > Amphibia > Anura > Dendrobatidae > Dendrobates > Dendrobates tinctorius. The sequence goes on along the minus strand of NW_027361810.1, from coordinate 23,563,244 downwards.
GTTGTTCATAGTTTGATAGAATATATATTTGAGTAACATTTATAAAATTCATATGAAAGTTCAATTATGAAATATTAATACATTTTTTTTAAAGCTGGAGTCGGTACATTTCTACCGACTCCAACCAAAACTAACCCCGACTCCACAGCCCTGGTTTCAAGGAGACCACTAGTTGTTATGCCATTGCACCGATGACCCCCGATCACGTGACGGGGGGGTCAGCGGTGCACGTATTTCCGGCCCTAATGGCTGGAAGCGCTCGTTAAATGCCGCTGTCAACGTTTGACAGCGGCATTTAACTAGTTAATAGGTGCAGGTAGATCGCGATTCCACCCGTGCCTATTGCGGACACGTCAGCTGTTCAAAACAGCTGACATGTCCCGGCTTTGATGAGGGCTCACCACCGGAGCCCACATCAAATCGGGGGTACTGCCATTGGACGTACTATTGCGTCCAATGGCAGTAAGGGGTTAATTAACGCTCCCCTATTGTGATGGCTGGAGCTGCTTCTCGGTGTGGCTGTGATGTTAGGTGGTATGGATGATGTTGCTACTCCTAACTACTTGTCCAGGTTTACATCAGTCTGTAGCACGGGTGTTTCTTTGAGATAAGATTAGTAAAGAATTCAGTAAAGCCCCCGTTACATACTGCGATATCGCTAGCAATATCGCTGCAAAGTCACCGATTTTGTGACGTTGCAGAGATATTGCTAGCGATATCGCTACATGTGATACTTACCTCCGACCGGCTCCCCCGCTGGTTATCGCTGATCGCGCGAGAAGCTGCTGGACCATTTCTCGTTGGCCACTTCCTGCTGCGCTTCCTGCTGTGACGACGAGCGACGCGTGGAGCCGGGCGGGAGGACGTCAGGATCGCCGCGTCTGACAGGTAAGTAGCGATCCCTGTCCCCAGCGATGTCGCTGGTGAGATCTGCCTGAGTGGCAGCTCACTAGCGACCACCTAGCGATGCACCAGCGATCCTGACCGCGTCATATCGCTAGTCGGGATCGCTGGTGCATCGCTAGGTGTAACGGTACCCTAAGTCGTACTGAACCCAGATGTATATTACACTGCAGTCTCCTCACAGTGGGAAATTCATCATTGCTCACGTTACATTATAGAACTCAAGTAGTGGGAGATCTGCAGTATAAATCACACAGTCACAGAGACTGCCGTATATACATCACACAGGAGTCACAGAGACTGCCGTATATATATCACAGGAGACACCGAGACTGCCATATATACATCACAGGAGACACCAAGACTGCTTTATATACATCACACAGGAGTCAGAGACATATATATATATATATTACACACACATGCATACACAAGCAAACATCACAGGAGACACAGACTGCTGTATATACAGTGGGTACGGAAAGTATTCAGACCCCTTTAAATTTTTCACTTTCATTGCAGCCATTTGGTAAATTGAAAAAAGTTAATTTTTTTCTCATTAATGTTCACTCTGCACCCCATCTTGATGGAAAAAAACAAATGTAGAAATTTTTGCAAATTTATGAAAAAAAACAACCTGAAATATCACATGGTCATAAGTATACAGACCCTTTGCTCAGACACTCATATTTAAGTCACATGCTGTCCATTTCCTTGTGATCCTCCTTGAGATGGTTCTACTCCTTCATTGGAGTCCAGCTGTGTTTAGTTAAACTGATAGGACTTGATTTGTAAAGGCGCACACCTGTCTATATAAGACCTCACAGCTCACAGTGCATGTCAGACCAAATAAGAATCATGAGGTCAAAGGAACTGGCCAAGGAGCTCAGAGACAGAACTGTGGCAAGGCACAGATCTGGCCAAGGTTACAAAAGAATTTCTGCAGTACTCAAGGTACCTAAGAGCACAGTGGCCTCCATAATCCTTAAATGGAAGAAGTTCGGGACCACCAGAAGTCCTCCTAGACCTGGCCGTCCAGCCAAACTGAGCAATCATGGGACAAGAGCCTTTGTGAGAGAGGTAAAGTAGAACCCCAAGATCACTGTGGCTGAGCTCCACAGATGCAGTAGGGAGATAGTTCCACAAAGTCAACTATCATGCAGCCCTCCACCTGTCGGGCCTTTATGGCAGAGTGGCCCGACGGAAGCCTCCCCGCAGTGCAAGACATATGAAAGCCCACATAGAGTTTGCTATAAAACACATGAAGGACTCCCAGACTATGAGAAATAAGATTCTCTGGTCTGATGCGACAAAGATAGAACTTTTTGGTGATAATGCTAAGCGGTATGTGTGGAGAAAACCAGGCACTGTTCATCACCTGCCCAATACAATCCCAACAGTGAAACGTGGTGGCAGCATCATGCTAGGGGGGGGGGGTTTCAGCTGCAGGGATAGGACGACTGGTTGCAATTGACGACTGGTTGCAATTGAAGGAAACATGAATGGCCAAGTACAGGGATATCCTGGATGAAAACCTCTTCCAGAGTGCTCTGGACCTCAGACTTGGCCGAAGGTTCACCTTCCAACAAGACAATGACCCTAAGCACACAGCTAAAATAACAAAGGAGCGGCTTCAAAACAACTGACCATTCTTGACTGGCCCAGCCAGAGCCCTGACCTAAACCCAATTGAGCATCTCTGGAGAGACCTGAAAATGGCTGTCCACCAACGTTCACCATGCAACCTGACGGAACTGGAGAGGATCCCCAAATCCAGGCGTGAAAAACTTGTTGCATCATTCCCAAGACGACTCATGGCTGTACTAGCTCAAAAGGTGCTTCTCAATACTGAGCAAAGGGTCTGAATACTTATGACCATGTGATATCAGTTTTTCTTTAATAAATTTTCAAAAACTTCTACATTTTTTTTTTCAGTCAAGATGAGGCACAGTGTACATTAATGAGAAAAAAAATGAACTTTTTTGAATTTACAAAATGGCTGCAATGAAACAGTGAAAAATTTAAAAGGGGTCCGAATACTTTACATATCCACTGTAAAATCACACAGGAGACACCGACATTGCTGTATATACATCACAGAGGAGTTACAGAGTGTATACACATCACAGGAGTCAGATTGTCATATACATCATATAGGAGACAGACTACTGTCTGTATATCACACAGGAGAGACAGACTGCCGTATATACATTACACAGGAGACTGCTGTATATACACATCACACAGGAGACAGACTGCTGTACACACAGTTGTGCTCAAAAGTTTACATACCCCAGTTGAATTTTTGCTTTCTTGGCCTTTTTTCTCCCAGAGACCATCAATGATAACACCAAACCTTTTTCTCCACTAATGGATAGTGGTCGGGTGAAGCCATTTATTTTTGAAACATCTGTTTTTTCTCTTTTTAAATCATAACTAAAACCCAAAACGTCCAAATAACCCTGATCAAAAGTTCACACACCCTGGTGATTTTGGCCTCATAACATGCACAGAAGTTGACACAGATGGGTTTGAATGGCTACTAAAGGTAAGATCCTCACCTGTGACCTATTTGCTTGTAATCAGTGTGTACATAAAAGCTGAGTGAGTTTCTGGGATCCACACAGGCACTTGCATCTTTCATCCAGCCACTGACGTTTCTGGATTGCGCGTCATGGGGAAAACAAAATAATTGTCAATGGATCTATGGCAAAAAGGTAGTTGAACTGTATAAAACAGGAAAGGGATGGTGTTATCATTCATATTCTCTGAAAAAAGGCCAAGAAAGCAAAATTCTGCCAGGGTATGTAAACTTTTGAGCACAGCTGTACATCACACAAGTGACAGACTGCAGTACATACATTACACAGGGGACACAGACTGCCATATACATCATATAGGAGACACTGAGGTATATATACATCACACATACATACTCAGGCTTCTGTTTATACATCACAACAGACTGACTGCGAGGCTGGGGCATATAAATCACAGGAGAAAAGGGGCTGCAGCATATACATAACTGGAGACCCTGGTTGAGGCATACATGTCACATGACGCTGCCTTTCTTTTTCTGTGGGATGAGAACCCACAGAGTACAGATTAATAATTAAAAAGGCCAGAGCACTTTGGGAATCTGCATGGGAACCAGAGAAAAAGCTCATTGCGAGCCGTAAACAACTTATGGTCCGGAAGTTCCCCACCCCTGATGTAGGGCATCGCAGTGGGGCTGACTAATGGCAAAGCCATCATACCGTCCATACTGGCCCTAGTATATACCACCAACTGAGCCTACAATGGGCATGTGAGCATCTGACTATAACCACGGAGCAAAGCAAGATGGTACATCACCTACCACATCATTGCACAGACTAAGTATCCCCTTCATTTGTACCCAACTTTAAAAAATAAAAATAAATAAATTGTCAAAGTAAGTGTCATATTTTCATTTTTATTAGTTTTCTTTTCCTTTTTTTCGGTGGGGGGGATAGGATAGCATACATGTTTAATTTGTACAATATTTAACAATCACTTTTTTACCAGGGCATTTCTGTAGGTTCTTGCAAAACAGATGGGAAGGAAAAAAAAAATAAAATAAAAATATATATAGGATATGAAAAATTGCAATTATAAAGAAACAGTAGTAACAGCAACCTGTTCAGACAAGATGCATTAGGATTGCTTTTACCAGAAAGATCAGAGGTAACGGATTATTCTATGGACTGAAAGAACTGCATAATAGAACATAGTTGCTGGTTGAATTATCTGAGGTAAATGATTCTCGATCAGACGACTCTTTCCCTTTGCATCGTTCTGCATTTTAAAAACCATAAATAACTTTCTGCATAATTATATACCGAATGCACCCTGGTAAGAAGAAGAAAAAAGTCATAGAAAGTTTCCAAACAAGAGACCGGAAAACATCAGTACATAAAAAAAAAAAAAGGAACTAAAAATTGGCAGTTGATAGTATCGAGCTATTGTCACAGAGAAGCGATCACAACACCGTCCATTACATTCAGTACATGTCTCAAGGCATCGGGAGCATGAAATGTATCACTGCTCCGCACCCATCCAACACTGAGCGAGAAAACGGGAGTCCAGGCTGCAGAAGGGGACGCACCCGCCCGCCGGAGCGGCTCTCTACGGATTCCTAGATCAGATTGTCATTTACACTGGGATTCCACCTGTCCAGACTGGAAAGACAGAAAATAACCGATTTTTCCTATGCAAAAAGGACCACCTCTGCTTAAAGGGGTAGTCTAATATGTCAAACATTAAACATTTTTTTTTTTTTCTTTACCCCTCCACATTAGCTAGGTATGATAAGGCAATATTCACTTTAATAGATCTAAGATGCAATACCAAACATGACCTGAAGGCAAGAGTGGTGCTGTTTCTAGAATTAAAAAAAACCTAGACCTTTAACCTGAGCGGTTACTTTAATTTCAAGTCAAAATTAGAATTCGATTCCCGGTATTTTAGATTACGTGTAGTGTGTACTGGCTCTAACGCCATCAGCCGTATGTACTTTAGCAGATTAAGGTTTTTCTTGCGCCCCAAAACAGCGCCACTGTTGTTTATAGGCAGAATCTGGTATTGCAGGTCAGTCCAATTGAAGTGAATTCTACAAAAAAAAAACCAAAACAAACAAACTTTAAAATAGTAAAAAAAAAAAAAAATGGACACAGACACGTTATAAGTTTTGATAAAGTGAGGTCAGTTTTTCGAGACACCCCCCCCCCCCCCCCATGATTGCTAAAATGAAAGGGCAGAAGCACCAAGTACTGAGTCTCTTCTGAGGATTAAAACGAGCCAATTCTTCAAAAAAATTAAGTTAAAAAAAAAAAAACGGATCTTTTAATTGCATGTGCGCCAGTGTAAGAACTGGAGTGCAGTTTTATCGTAATTTACTCCACTTTTGTGCCATAAATTACGACAAATTCTCGGCCATGCCCAATTCCCGTATTAAAAAAAAAAAAAAAACACTGCTAGCCTCCACTGGCATTAAAAACCCTAGAACGATCTAAATTTTTGCTCAAACATCTCCAACACTTTTCTGCCAGAATCTTGCTGCAAAAACCGAAGAATCGGACGCCTAGACTTTGTAGTGAGCTCATGCTCAATAGATATGAGCCGCGTCTACCGCATCCTTTTAGCGAGCGGTGGGGTCTTAACATCCGGATCTCCACCAATTAAAACTTGCGATATGACTCGTGTCAAGTTTGGTCTTTTTTTGCACGATTGTTACACTTTTTTTTTTTTTTTAATGGGCACATGAAGCTGCCAAGAAAGAACATGTAAACTAAAAAAAAAAAAATGAAATAAAATAACCTAATAAAATAATTTAAAAAAACACTTCTAGGGTAAATTATTGTCTCGATTTCACATGATTTTTTTTTGCCCGCTATGGAGCGTTTTACAACTTGCGAGGTCTCAATACGGATCTGGTCGCTGCCTTGCAGCCACTGGATCACCCATCCGCAACGCTTTCTCACCGGCGTATAAAAAAAAAAAAAAAAAAAGATTGCTCATCAGCTTTAAAATAAAACACCATCTTTCATTTCTCATATGCAAATGTTTTGTAAATCACAATAGACCTGATCAAAAGATTAAAGAATAAAGTAATGGAAATATTTCTCAATATCCAACACTCATCGTAGGATTTCTGCATATAGGAGGGACGGGCGTTCCTAGAGTCTGGACGGGTGGTTTTTTTTTTTTTGCATTGTTCCCGGAGTTCTGTGCATCCCCGAGCAGCAGCCTGGTACTCAGCACTTACAGTGATATTGTAAAAAATAATAATATTACACATTTCCTGCGTTATAATAGACAGAACATAATACTAGAGTCATGGAGGTTTTCACTGAACGTCGACTTTGGCATGCACAAATCTGTTACAACGCAGCCGTCGCCATTACGGCGCTGCAGCCATATTAAGACTTCCAGAACGGGGGGGCGTCCAGTCCGTACGACGGGGGAGTCAGAGCTCACAGCCCAGTAACTGGAGAGGTCGTATCCTCCGCTGAAAGACATTGCATAACATTAGGTGAGGATATTACGTGGCTGCAGACGCTGATGGATGGCGATAAAAGGAAACCGGCCACCTGCATGGACCCCTATAAAAGGAAGAGAGTAAACACTTCTGAAGCCCGACAGCTTGTCAAGTTGATTCCCCTCGGCCCTTCAGATTGTCCGACAAAACTCGGTGTAGGAAGGGCATATCCTATATACACTGATTAAGGGGTTACAAACATATGGCTGCCTTGTTTTTACCCCCCAAAACAGCTCCAGCCCTGTCTTCACACCACATCTGGTAATGCAGCTCTCGTCCATTCTTTTTTCTAATGCTGAACTGCAATACCACACACAGCCTGAAGCCAAGGGATGGCTCTGTTTTTCAAAGTTCATAGAAGGCAACCATGTGTTTCTAATCCTGGACAACCCCCACCGATCAGTATATCTATCGGTCTAGCGTTAGTAGGGGGATCTGTAATAATATGACCACATTTAAAGGGGCGTCTCATGCAGACAGGATCACTTTAAATGTCTTTCCTCCACATTGAGACAGACTTTGGCACCTATTCCTAAGTCTTAACCAAAAACGCCACCATGTGCCAGTGTTGTATCGCTCCCCCTGCACGTAACCTGTGCTACCCACGTCAGTATTGGTTAAACCCGGAAAAAGGAGTTGCATAATGTAGGGTTTGTACATTTCACCAAATTTTCCCTGATATATTATTTTTTGTAATATAAGGTCAACATGAGAAAATTGACGGGAGGTCGGATTCCGCATGTTGCTCTGACACGATGGCACTGTGTGATTGCAATTCTTTAAAAAAAAAAACAAAAAAAAAAAAAAACACCATATTGAGGAATTTTGGGTCGTGAAACTTCCTGAGGAAATCCGGAAACGGCCGGGCTGGCCGCTTGCTGAACAGACGAACAACATAAATAAGAAGAGTGAGGAGAACTTGAGTGTTCCAGTGTTAGAGCTTGCAAATAATAATTAAAAAGAAATTATTTTTCTTTAAAAAAAAAAATAAAATAAAAACAACAAACATGCTTCTATTGTCAATAATTCCTCAGACACAGCAAACCTATATAATACATTGGCAGGTAAAGTTTTACCTACAAAAAGTGATGAGGGGCAGGATTTGGGAAAAAAATAAAATAAATAAAGTTAAAAAAAAAAACTTTAGGAATGGTTTTTTGTCGCGAACATTAACCCTTCCCGTGATCGAGATTTTAGCGAGTCGTGTATTTAATCCATGCGTCTCAAAAAAAAAAAAGGGACAGTTGGATGGCGACGGATGGGTTAAACACAGCGTATGGGCTCTTTGCCTTTAAGTAACACATCGAAACTGTGATACATATATATTTAAAAAGAAAAAAAATATTGGTTCAATTATTAAAATTGCTTAGTGTTATTTTTTTTTCTTTAAAAAAAAAAAAAAAGTATAATTTAATTTCGAGAGGGTGTTGTGGAACTGAGGTATAGCTCGTTGAGGGAGGTTACCGTATATGCCTGGAAGCCTCTTTAAAAATGTCCAACGGTAATAAAAAAAAAAAAAAAAGGTCTTTTTTTTCTTCCTTTTTCGGTTTCTGTACATAGAACAGCAGCACGGGGAACATTCACAAGCTGTGTCATATTGGCATCACAATAGTCATTGATAGAAACACAACAGCAAATGCGATAAAAACATTTACCCTTTTTTTTAAATCTGAAAATGAAATGCTTTGATTAAAAAAAAAAAAAAAAAAATATTCGTATGATATATATATACACATATAGGTATATGTGTGCAATATATATATTATATATATATATATATATATATATATATATATATATATATATATATATATATATATATATATATAGCGCAGTAGTTCGCTCAAGGTTTCAGTCTCTTCTGACATTTACAAAACTCGGCTCAGCGAATTATCCAGAGAGCGAGAGGATCCGGAGAGGGCCGTGTTGCAGTGTTTCTTCATATTTTATTCATTCCATAAAATTGTGTTTTTCTTAGATTGTTTTTTTATAAAGTTTTCCTCTATTTTTGTTTTTTCCTTTTTTTTTCCCTCCGCACAACCGTCACGTGGAATGAAATAAGTCTGGTGCGTCCCGTCCGGAGGACGCCACAATTAAAAGACCAACCATCCGAAAAAAGGCGAAGTCATTCCTTAGCTTATAGCAGCTCCGAGTTCTGTTGGTCGAGTGCAAGTATCATAGACTCGATTCCTTGGGTGGGAAGTCCACGTTTGTTACCATGGTGACCACCGTTACAATGTCCTCGGTGGTGATGATATTTGTAAGTCTTTGCATCTGGATAATTCGCTCCTCCACGCAGCCCGCCGATAACCGCGCTTCTGCGTCGTGATCCCAGCACTCTTCTATCGTCTCGCAGAGCATCGCCAGCCCCTAGAGAGAGGGGGAAATATTCAGAGACAGGAGGGCACCGGGTACACAACAGATATGTCATAATACCAGTCTGCAGAGCTAATCTTCACCAATAGAGGGCATACGGCCTCAGGGGAGACTAGCGCACAGCTGGACTACAGAGAGTCCTCAGGGGAGACTAGCGCACACAGCTGGACTACAGAGAGTCCTCAGGGGAGACTAGCGCACACAGCTGGACTACAGAGAGACCTCAGGGGAGACTAGCGCACACAGCTGGACTACAGAGAGACCTCAGGGGAGACTAGCGCACACAGCTGGACTACAGAGAGACCTCAGGGGAGACTAGCGCACACAGCTGGACTACAGAGAGTCCTCAGGGGAGACTAGCGCACACAGCTGGACTACAGAGAGTCCTCAGGGGAGACTAGCGCACACAGCTGGACTACAGAGAGTCCTCAGGGGAGACTAGCGCACACAGCTGGACTACAGAGAGTCCTCAGGGGAGACTAGCGCACACAGCTGGACTACAGAGAGACCTCAGGGGAGACTAGCGCACACAGCTGGACTACAGAGAGTCCTCAGGGGAGACTAGCGCACACAGCTGGACTACAGAGAGACCTCAGGGGAGACTAGCGCACACAGCTGGACTACAGAGAGTCCTCAGGGGAGACTAGCGCACACAGCTGGACTACAGAGAGTCCTCAGGGGAGACTAGCGCACACAGCTGGACTACAGAGAGTCCTCAGGGGAGACTAGCACACACAGCTGAACTACAGAGAGTCCTCAGGGGAGACTAGCGCACACAGCTGGACTACAGAGAGTCCTCAGGGGAGACTAGCGCACACAGCTGGACTACAGAGAGTCCTCAGGGGAGACTAGCGCACACAGCTGGACTACAGAGTCCTCAGGGGAGACTAGCGCACAGCTGGACTACAGAGAGTCCTCAGGGGAGACACAAGCACACAGCTGGACTACAGAGTCCTCAGGGGAGACTAGCGCACACAGCTGGACTACAGAGAGACCTCAGGGGAGACTAGCGCACAGCTGGACTACAGAGAGTCCTCAGGGGAGACTAGCGCACAGCTGGACTACAGAGAGTCCTCGGGAGACTAGCGCACACAGCTGGACTACAGAGAGTCCTCAGGGGAGACTAGCGCACACAGCTGGACTACAGAGAGTCCTCAGGAGAGACTAGCGCACACAGCTGGACTACAGAGAGTCCTCAGGGGAGACTAGCGCACACAGCTGGACTACAGAGAGTCCTCAGGGGAGACACAAGCACACAGCTGGACTACAGAGAGTCCTCAGGGGAGACACAAGCACACAGCTGGACTACAGAGAGTCCTCAGGGGAGACTAGCGCACACAGCTGGACTACAGAGAGTCCTCAGGGGAGACTAGCGCACACAGCTGGACTACAGAGAGTCCTCAGGGGAGACTAGCGCACACAGCTGGACTACAGAGTCCTCAGGGGAGACTAGCGCACAGCTGGACTACAGAGAGTCCTCAGGGGAGACACAAGCACACAGCTGGACTACAGAGTCCTCAGGGGAGACTAGCGCACACAGCTGGACTACAGAGAGACCTCAGGGGAGACTAGCGCACAGCTGGACTACAGAGAGTCCTCAGGGGAGACTAGCGCACACAGCTGGACTACAGAGAGTCCTCAGGGGAGACTAGCACACAGCTGGACTACAGAGAGTCCTCAGGGGAGACTAGCGCACACAGCTGGACTACAGAGAGTCCTCAGGAGAGACTAGCGCACACAGCTGGACTACAGAGAGTCCTCAGGGGAGACTAGCGCACACAGCTGGACTACAGAGAGTCCTCAGGGGAGACACAAGCACACAGCTGGACTACAGAGAGTCCTCAGGGGAGACACAAGCACACAGCTGGACTACAGAGAGTCCTCAGGGGAGACTAGCGCACACAGCTGGACTACAGAGAGTCCTCAGGGGAGACTAGCGCACACAGCTGGACTACAGAGAGTCCTCAGGGGAGACTAGCGCACACAGCTGGACTACAGAGTCCTCAGGGGAGACTAGCGCACAGCTGGACTACAGAGAGTCCTCAGGGGAGACACAAGCACACAGCTGGACTACAGAGTCCTCAGGGGAGACTAGCGCACACAGCTGGACTACAGAGAGACCTCAGGGGAGACTAGCGCACAGCTGGACTACAGAGAGTCCTCAGGGGAGACTAGCGCACACAGCTGGACTACAGAGAGTCCTCGGGAGACTAGCGCACACAGCTGGACTACAGAGAGTCCTCAGGGGAGACTAGCGCACACAGCTGGACTACAGAGAGTCCTCAGGAGAGACTAGCGCACACAGCTGGACTACAGAGAGTCCTCAGGGGAGACTAGCGCACACAGCTGGACTACAGAGAGTCCTCAGGGGAGACACAAGCACACAGCTGGACTACAGAGAGTCCTCAGGGGAGACACAAGCACACAGCTGGACTACAGAGAGTCCTCAGGGGAGACTAGCGCACACAGCTGGACTACAGAGAGTCCTCAGGGGAGACTAGCGCACACAGCTGGACTACAGAGAGTCCTCAGGGGAGACTAGCGCACAGCTGGACTACAGAGAGTCCTCAGGGGAGACTAGCGCACAGCTGGACTACAGAGAGTCCTCAGGGGAGACTAGCGCACAGCTGGACTACAGAGAGTCCTCAGGGGAGACACAAGCACACAGCTAGACTACAGAGAGTCCTCAGGGGAGACAAGCGCTCAGCTGGACTACAGCGAGTCCTCAGGGGAGACAAGCGCTCAGCTGGACTACAGCGAGTCCTCAGGGGAGACAAGCGCTCAGCTGGACTACAGCGAGTCCTCAGGGGAGACAAGCGCTCAGCTGGACTACAGCGAGTCCTCAGGGGAGACAAGCGCTCAGCTGGACTACAGCGAGTCCTCAGGGGAGACAAGCGCTCAGCTGGACTACAGCGAGTCCTCAGGGGAGACAAGCGCTCAGCTGGACTACAGCGAGTCCTCAGGGGAGACAAGCGCTCAGCTGGACTACAGCGAGTCCTCAGGGGAGACAAGCGCTCAGCTGGACTACAGCGAGTCCTCAGGGGAGACAAGCGCTCAGCTGGACTACAGCGAGTCCTCAGGGGAGACAAGCGCTCAGCTGGACTACAGCGAGTCCTCAGGGGAGACAAGCGCTCAGCTGGACTACAGCGAGTCCTCAGGGGAGACAAGCGCTCAGCTGGACTACAGCGAGTCCTCAGGGGAGACAAGCGCTCAGCTGGACTACAGCGAGTCCTCAGGGGAGACAAGCGCTCAGCTGGACTACAGCGAGTCCTCAGGGGAGACAAGCGCTCAGCTGGACTACAGCGAGTCCTCAGGGGAGACAAGCGCTCAGCTGGACTACAGCGAGTCCTCAGGGGAGACAAGCGCTCAGCTGGACTACAGCGAGTCCTCAGGGGAGACAAGCGCTCAGCTGGACTACAGCGAGTCCTCAGGGGAGACAAGCGCTCAGCTGGACTACAGCGAGTCCTCAGGGGAGACAAGCGCTCAGCTGGACTACAGCGAGTCCTCAGGGGAGACAAGCGCTCAGCTGGACTACAGCGAGTCCTCAGGGGAGACAAGCGCTCAGCTGGACTACAGCGAGTCCTCAGGGGAGACAAGCGCTCAGCTGGACTACAGCGAGTCCTCAGGGGAGACAAGCGCTCAGCTGGACTACAGCGAGTCCTCAGGGGAGACAAGCGCTCAGCTGGACTACAGCGAGTCCTCAGGGGAGACAAGCGCTCAGCTGGACTACAGCGAGTCCTCAGGGGAGACAAGCGCTCAGCTGGACTACAGCGAGTCCTCAGGGGAGACAAGCGCTCAGCTGGACTACAGCGAGTCCTCAGGGGAGACAAGCGCTCAGCTGGACTACAGCGAGTCCTCAGGGGAGACAAGCGCTCAGCTGGACTACAGCGAGTCCTCAGGGGAGACAAGCGCTCAGCTGGACTACAGCGAGTCCTCAGGGGAGACAAGCGCTCAGCTGGACTACAGCGAGTCCTCAGGGGAGACAAGCGCTCAGCTGGACTACAGCGAGTCCTCAGGGGAGACAAGCGCTCAGCTGGACTACAGCGAGTCCTCAGGGGAGACAAGCGCTCAGCTGGACTACAGCGAGTCCTCAGGGGAGAATAGCGCACAGCTGGACTACAGCGAGTCCTCAGGGATGACAAGCGCACAGCTGGACTACAGCGAGCCCTCAGGGGACATAAGCGCACAGCTGGACCGCAGCGGCTGCATTACAGAAAGTCCTCAAAAGAGCAACAAGAGCATGGCTGGACTACAGCAAGTCCTCAAGGGAGACAAGCGCACGGCTGCATTACAGCAAGTCCTTGAAGGAGGCAAGCGCACGGCTAGACTACAGCAAGTCCTCAGATGAGAAACAAGCGCACGGCTGGACTTCAGAGAGTTCTTGAGGGATACACGCACAAGGCTGCATTACAGCAAGTCCTAGAGAGGGGCACAAGTGCACGGCTGCACTACAGCAAGTCCTCGGGCGAGAAATGAGGGTTGGTTGGACTACAGGTAGTTGTCAGGAGGAGACATTCGCACATCTCGACTACAGCAAATTCTCGGAAGACCGTAGCACACAGCTGGACTACAGTGAGCCATCAGAAGAGAAACAAGCACATGGCGAGACTTCGAGTCTTCAGGAGAAAGAAGTGCACAGTTGGACTATAGGGAGCCCTTGGGAAAGACAAGTGCATGGCTAGAATACAGCGTGTCCTCGAGGAAGACACAAGCAAACGGCTAGAATACAGCGAGTCCTCATGGGGAGACAAGCGCACGACTGCACTACACAAATTCTTTAGGGATAGGTGAGCAGCTATAGATAAAAGGATGGAATAGCAGATATAGCCAATTACCACATGGCAGATTTGTAACAGAAAAAACGACTGCCCCATACATCTGAATTATGGTTGTAGAAATAACCAGATTCCCATTGTTGGAGTTACATTTTCAGATCTGGTCACTCACTGTTGGGTTGTACTTACTGCGTGTTTCTGCCAACATTCCCTTAGAATGGGCCTTTTCTTTTTATGTACAACCACCTCCTGCATGTCCTCCAAAGACGGGTGCTGCCCAATCTCCTCTTCAAACGGCAACATGTACTCGTCCACTGGACCTACGGCGACATTACAGAATGTGTAAGAAAAACCCTCGGTCCAGACTGGAACCATCGTAACAAGTCACAAGCAATGAGATGTACGAGTAGAGATGAGAAATCTGCCAACTTGGATGGAAAAGTATACGAAAGGCTGCAGACATCGTGCTTTTTTCGGCAATTACATTAATAAGAGACAGAACAGCTCCTTTCATGTTGGCATAGCTGTAAAACATAAGCATGGATGCCCAGGTCCGGGAACTCACCATCAGATGCCGTGCACCGCGACGCCAGTTCCCACAGAACCAAGCCGAATGCATACATGTCTATCCTCAAGAACGCGTCTCTCTGGAAATTTATAGCGCCCTCCAGCACCTCTGGAGCCATATACCTTCTAGTGCCCACCTAGGAAAAGAAAAAAACGCAATATAGGCAAGGCTGATAACTAACCACAGGCAGGGGGGGGGGTGTCTCCCATATTTCACCCGGACGCCTACCTGGCCATGAGTATCACCAGCTGATTTACCGGCTTCAAACTTCAATGCGAGGCCGAAGTCCGCGATACATGCAGTCAGGTTGTTTTTCAGGAGTATATTTTTGCTCTTTATATCCCTTCAGGATGAAATGCGCAATACGGTGGTTAGAACGGGACCCTCGGGACAAGGTGGCGCCACAACATGAAGACAATGGAGCACGTACCTGTGGGCTATGGCGGGTTTATGTCCGTCCTTCAGGCCTGGGATATCTTCATGAAGGTATGCCAGACCTCGGGCCATGGTCTCAGCAATGTGGTAGAGTTCATTCCACGTGACCACGTTCGCCTTCAGAAAGTCTGTGAGTGAACCCTTTGAGGAAGTAAAGAAGCATGGTGACTTTAACATGTTAAAAAGGGTTGTCCACCTTTGGGCGGACATTTTACATTTTTCGTCAACGCAAACACTTGGGTTTAAAAATCATTTTATAAATACGGTTTCATTAAAAAACATTGCACCGCCTCTGCTGCATGCTGCACAATGAGTTAACTGAGAATCTATCAGTGAGCTCACTCTGACAACAGAGTTTATAACTCTTTGTTCTGTCTTTTTCTGAGCAGATTTATAACCATTATATTTATAAATACTTCTTGTACCGAATATACCGGGGGGGTCATGGTGAAACTATATAGACACTTAGGGAGTGACACAAGTAAGATGAATGCAGGTCCAAGAAAACTGTAATTTGGGAGATAAAGGGCTATTGGACCCAACTGGGGCAAATTAATACAGAGAGGCCTTCACTGATTTGCCACATAGGCAACAAGTGATCTGCGCAAGACCCGAATCATTCAATAATGCACATGCCAATGGGACCCGTGTAATGCTTTATTTCCCCACGAGGTGGTGCTACTACATATGCCAGTGGGCATCCAACCATCAACACTTAGCACAAAGCTACGTAGTGCGTACAGGCCTTTCAGCTTGTGGATGAACCTTTTAAGGACTGGCTCACGCACACATATAAGCTTAGACCGCTCTGGGAGTCTGAATGTGCAGCGTGGACGCCGTCGCCATTTACCTTGTCGTGGAACGCGGATATGAGCCACAGATCGGTGTCCAGGTTGGTGCCGCGCTTCTCTGCGCCGATGAACTGCAGGATGTTCTCGTGCTTCATACCGGGCAGGCTGTACACTTCATACTCGTTTTGCCAAGATAGCTTGTCCTGAAGGGAGACAGTAACAAGGGTTAACACGTAGGAGCCCCCCTTGTGCCAGCATTTAAGACAGGTGGTAGAACTGGAGGTCTGCTCTAATGGCCGAGATGAGAGCGCTCTGATCCTGGGCGGTTAACCCCTTACTGGCAATAGTCATCAGTGACCTTAACGTCTGAGTGGTGAGACAGTCTACCGCATTAGGATACTATGGCAGCCCGGCCTTAAAATACTTTTATTTGGAGAAGTAACTAAAAAAAGGTTGGAAGAATAAAAACAACTTAAATTAATAGATATAATATAAACTAAAGATAAATTAAAAAAAACCTTAAAATACTAAGACTGCTGTTTATTGCCTCTTTTTTTTTTGATGGAGGAACAATAATATAGTGATTAAAAAGTCTATATGATAATAGTCCGCTCTAAAGCCCAACCTGATGAGGGTCCATATAATCGACACAAAAAAGCCTCCGAAAAAAATGTGCAAAAATAGAGAATTGAAAAGGTCAAGTCCGTGGCCGCATTCTTATGCGGACAATGCTTCTTAGCAAGACATAGCAGGGGCCTTGAATGCGACGTGTTAAGTATTGGGGGTTTCTGACCCCCCCATCGCTGCTGTCCTCCGACAGGTCAGTATTAATGGACGCGGCACAGACAACCTTTCACTTTTGCGCACTTTGCATGGAGATCACAGGTCTGAGCTCCAGGAATGAGGCGTCCTGTAGCAACACGTCGGCCGGTACCGTACCTGAATGGGGAATATCTTGACGGCCACCAGTTCGTTCAATAACTGCGCTTTCCACACGCAGCCGAACCTCCCTCGAGCTTTCACCTCCAACAGCTGCAGTGGCTTCAGCCCCAGCAGAGGCGATGGCGGCGGAGGGCCGGGGTCCTGCAAGAGACACAACCAGTCACCACAGTGCTGTATGGCGGCCGCTGCCAGCGCTGGACATGCATGTGACCTATGCGGCAAAGCACGCAGTCGATCCGCTCTGATCCTCACCACAACGCATTGCTCTACGGCCAAACATCACTTTCACCCAAAATTCAAAGACATCCCACCCTCCGGAGAAAACCCCAAATATACTGAACCGCAGCGCTCAGCACCAAGTTGTTAAAAACTTTGAAATTAACCATTTAATAGATGCACAAAACACCAGTAAGTCCACGGCTGTGATGGCCGCCACTTTCCCAGATTTCTACAGTAGAGACTTTCGATGTGGAAATGAACCCTCACATCCTTAGCCACGTATCAGCCAAATTATAGGTAAGAACCCGTTGCAAAAACTATAAGCAATCGTTTAATTCATAGACAAAGCCAAGAAAGGGTTAATTTGACTAATTTAACAACTCGATGACTTTACCCCCTTTTATTTTAGTTGAAAGTGATCTGAATGTGTGTTATGTGCCATCGCCTCCTCGTGTGAGGGGGTGGCCAAAATCATCTGCACTTTTTTTCCCTGCGAAAGGATAAAAAAAAAAAACAAAAAAAAAAAACAAGAAAAAACTTTTTTTAATGAAAGATTTGCTGATTTTTCAGGGAAGGTGGAAAACTTGAACAGTTTTAATATAATGCATGCCGCGTGGGTATGGATTGTCCACCCTTTACCTGCAAGGTACAAAATTCTGTGCAGACTTTCTTACGTATAACGAACATGGGTCTTTAATAATTGTCAAATCTCCTGCTATTCGGCCGCAGCGCTCCCCAATGCTGCCAGCACAGACCGAAAGTTAGATGGTGTAGTGACCGCAGCCACCACTAGGGGGAGCTTTAAGGTCCCCAATCTTTTTTAATGTGAGAAATTACGCCTCCAAATATTTTTAAAATTATCCATCAATGATAAAATGATAGATACGTTCAGCAATGAGCAGATCCATCTGTAGTATAAAAGTGAGAGCTGCTGGAATAATCATTTTAACATTTGACCATGATTGTGAAACAAAAAGGCAAAATGCAGCGAGATTTAAAGGATGGATGTAAAGAATGCAATAAGCTCCCTCTAGTGGTGGCAGCAAGTCATCACAATGTGATGTTCTATGTCTCTACAGGCTTGAGAGTTGAAAAATGGAGCTCTAATGGAAATTAAAAAGTTAAAAAAAAATTAAATCAGCACAGAATTTTTACACCTAAGTAGATTAAAAAAAAATATAATGTATATCTCCTGATGGGTGGAGCATTAGCACCGGCCCTACACACTGATCATGTCCATGACGCATTCCCTGTAACGGTGAGCAAAGCAATTTGTTAGACAGAGTTAGGCAGTTCTGTGTCAATGTCTCCGTGTATCCAGCCTGAAGGAGTAAGCAAGCTCGCAGGCTGACGAGTCTCCAGGTTACAGCACATCCAAAAAAATAAATAAAAAAATAAATAAAAAGTGTATCATGCATTAGCACTGGATGTTACCGGTCTGTGCAAACCGGTCTCTTACCTCTATCATAATGTGAAAGGCGTGCTTGTGAAGAAAAACACATATGCAAAAGGAATTACTATCTGCACCTCTGGAACACTTAAGGTCATTTTACATTCCTAAAATGGCTAAATTCTCCCAAAGAACACAGGAAAAAAAAAAAAAATGAAAAAAAAGAAGTTTGGCTAAATGAGTCCCATCAGCCAGTGCAAACACAGTAACACAGGAGTTCACAAGGGAAAGAGCTGAGGCGCAGTTTCAATTTTTGAACACAAGAGGGCACTAGTGTCACAAACGTCAGGCTGCGCAATAATATGAACATTGCAAATCGTGCACAAGGAGCAGCGACAAAATGGGGCGACGTCACCCTCCGATCCCCACAGTGTCCACGCTAAACACACCCAAATCCATTACACTTTGGTGCAGCAGCCAATACAACTGGACACTACAGTCCAAACTACAAGGTGTAAAAAAATCATCACAGCATAAACTGGAGACATTGTCAAGGTACAAAAGTTACACCAGATAAATAGTCTTGGACCCAGAGTTACATCCTGTATTCTACTCCAGAGCTGCACTCACTATTCTGCTGGTGCAGTCACTGTGTAAATACATTACTAATCCTGAGTTACTTCCTGTATTATATTCCAGAGCTGCACTCACTATTCTGCTGGTGGAGCCACTGCGTACATACATTACATTACTGATCCTGAGTTACATCCTGTATTATACTCCAGAGCTGTACTCACTATTCTGCTGGTGCAGTCACTGTGTACATACATTACTGATACTGAGTTACATCCTGTATTATACTCCAGAGCTGTACTCACTATTCTGCTGGTGCAGTCACTGTGTACATACATTACATTACTGATCCTGAGTTACATCCTGTATTATACCCCAGAGCTGCACTCACTATTCTGCTGGTGCAGTCACTGTGTATATACACATTACCTTACTGATCCTGAGTTACATCCTGTATTATACTCCAGAGCTGCACTCACTATTCTGCTGGTGCAGTCACTGTGTACATACATCACAATACTGATCCGGAGTTACCTCCTGTATTATACCCCAGAGCTGCACTCACTATTCTGCTGGTGCAGTCACTGTGTACATACATTACTGATCCTGAGTTACCTCCTGTATTATACCCCAGAGCTGCACTCACTATTCTGCTGGTGCAGTCACTGTGTACATACATTACTTATCCTGATTTCCATCCTGTATTATACCCCAGAGCTGCACTCACTATTCTGCTGGTGCAGTCACTGTGTACATACACTATATTCTGTACTCATTGTGTGTTATACTCCAGAGCTGCACTCACTATTCTGCTATTGGAGTTGCTGTAGCGGCACCAGGAGAATAATGAGTGCAGGTCTGGAGCATAATAAAAGATGTAACTCATCAGTAAACTAGTAATGTGCTACTATTTCAGTCATGTGACTAAATGACAAAAGGCTGACAACTACACAGATCAATAACTATACCCCAGAACACAGCGCCGCTTGGTGGACATGCTACTGATCTTTGGCAGGATGCCCCATTTAATGACTAATACACTCAGGAGCAGTAATCCTACCGCAGCTTTCACATACTGGATAATCATGGAAAACGTGGACGTTTCTTATTTTTTCAGATACAATTCACTTTGTGCCGTTCTAGCTGAGATCTGCTGGAGGTCGGGGAGTAACTCTGATCCCATCCAGTAAACGCTCTCTCGTTTGGCCGTGCACGTCCCCTTTGTCAGATTACAGGGGTCTGGGGTTTTCGGTTCAGCCTACGCAGCAGTTCCGGAGTCTCTTATTGACAGATGACGCTGGCGCTATTGATACAGACTGTCTCGCTGAGCAGATACATTCACTACTACGAGAGTCACCGGCCGAGATGTGCACAGGAGGGAGGGACAGGGACTAGCTAGCTGCAATTCACCCCTATTATTAGTGCCACCACAGCCCTTTAACCACCGGGCTCAGTAACATTTACAGCTCATGGCGCTCGAACATACGCTGGCGTAATCGTATACACGGGCATCCACCACAAGAATTCCACACGATGCCAGGAAAACCCCCTGATCACTCAATTGCAATATCCCATAATGGGTTAATAAGCAATAAAACATTATTACATCCACTGGATGTCCCGACTGCTAGAAAACGGGGATCCCAACATTCAGCTCCCGGAGGGGCTCCAGCAATCCACGCACTCAGAAATAGCAGAGAACAGCCCCTTTCCCTTACCAAATCACTGCACAACATGGATAATACACCGTAAAGCCCTATACTGACGGCACCGCCGGTGACACATGCAGAGAACGTACCTGTGTAGGGACCAGCACCGGAGGGTAAGCCAGCTTGTGATGACGGTACATCCAGAAAGAGATGAGAATAATGACAGCAAATCCCATGATCGGCACAAGGGTGTACAGCAAAGTATTGAACAGGGGCGGTTTGGGTGGAACGGGATGCAAGGTGGCTGCAAGAAAATAATAAAGGAATCAGACGTCGATACAGTTCATTGCGGAGATTGGGAAAGGCTCTCCTCCCGGCCATGACAATGATTCCACAGAAGGTAGAAATACGACATACTGCAGAAGTCTGATCTCAAAACAAACCCAAAACGCAGAAAGTAACATTTTTATTCCGGGCACCGGCTTATACGACGGCCGAATCGACTTGTTGGGGTGTGTGCACACGCTGCGGATTCGGCCACTGTAGATCCGCAGCAGTTTTTGCTGCGGTGTACAGTAGCATTCAAACCTATGGGAAAAAAACCCACTGTGCACATGCTGCAGACTTTTCCGCGCGGATTTGCTGCAGTTTCAAAACCGCAGAAAGAATTGACATGTCAATTCTTTCTGCTGATTCCGCTGCGGTTTGCCATCTCCGCACGGCCAAATCCGCACCCCAATCCGAGCATGTGCACAAACCCTTATTACTTGGGAAAACGTCATTTAAAGGGACAGTCTTATGTATCAGGACTTCTGCGATACCCGCACTGAAGCCCCCTCTGGACATTTTGCCTCATGCAGCAATCACTGATTTTGAGGATTGGTCCCAGGACTCTGTCTCTCACTATTGGGTAGTAGCCAAATTGTGTCCTTGTGGTCAGCCATCAAGCCCATTAACCCTTTAAATACAGTGTCAAGATGGGAGAAACTGGACATGTTCTGGTTAACACAATCCGCTGCCTCTGTATGAAGAGGTTTCCAAACGCTGACAGCAACGATTTTGAACGTTTGGTTTTTGAGCTGCACATTTTAAATCCGAATTGCAAAAAGGAAAAATATATAAAAATATATATACAAAAAAAAAAAAAAAAAAAAAAAAAAAATAGGTGAGCAGCTACTTATCAAAGTGGATTCTCTTCAGAAAACAAGCACACAGATATGCCACGAACATGTCCATTGCAGAAATCTGAAGGTCGGCCTTGGATTCCATGGTGTGACTACATCCTGAGCTCGGGCATTACTCAGACTCACTACTTACTGAGTGTGAAATAAATGAAGCCAAATGTGGTTTATCTGCGCTGCTGGTAGGTAATGAAGATCCAGATGGAAGTATAATATAGGATTTTAATTCCAAGTTTTACTCAAAATGTATAATACTTCCACCTGGATCTTCATTGCCTACCAGCAGCGCAGATAAACCAACCACATTTGGCTTCTTTTTCCCCCTCTTCCCTGGTTGGAAGACCCGTGGATCTGCAGCAGCTGTTTCATGTGTATTCATGGTTGTGTGTCACAAAACCTTATCAGGTTAGCATAATTTTATTTGACAATCATTATTCTCAGATAAGACTATTTGTGCTTTTTTTTGCTCCTAGCTTCTACTTACGGTGTGTGACCTCCATCTCCGGGCTGTGGAAGAATCGCTCATTGCAGATGTTGCCTTCACAACAGCAGAAAAACACATCCGGGTTCTCCTTTCTTTCTATGCAGTCAACACTGGTGAGAAAAATAAAAATATATCTAAATATTAACCATCACATTGCTAAATAAAAAGCAAAGCGATCACTCCGCAGCTTTCCCAACAGGTGCTGACTTAACTCCTCAGTTACGGGCAGAGGAAACACTTTCCACGTCATCTTTTAATGTCACACTCCAGGCAATTCCCATCTGTAGAGTCATGCACAGCGCCGGCCTGCGGGGGTGGCGCCATGATGGAGGGATTTTAATTTCCCCGAGTCACGTTTTGCCCCCTCAGGCCTTGCACTAAGGTTTCTTTATATCTGCGCCTTATGCTTTACCCTTCATTGACTGCACTAGTAGTTGCTTTTTCAGCTTTCTCTGCACACCGCCGACTGCGTCAGTCGACAGTGCTGAGTGGTCTTCTCTGCACAACAGCTGCATTTTATTAATGGGGTCCGACATGTCAGAGTTTGCACAGGTAATTTGATTTGTGAATCAATTATTTCTTATTATTCTCTGGGGTCTGTTTAGAGTCTCACCTTTCCCATGCGGGGGCTTCTGGCACCAAACAGGCAACTGACCGGGTGATGTGCATCATGACCCTCAGATGTTCACTCCGCACCGAAAGATGAAGGAAGGGGACGATGCATGTGGTGCAAAAGGAAACGAGAGATCGAAAGGGGCCGTGTGGCGCTCGGAGAAAGGCCACAGTGACCAGAAAGATTTTTTCCCCCCACCCCTGAGTAGAAAGCCGACAGGACTCCATTTTGCACAAAGCAAATCACAATACGATTCATATTCTGGAGAATTCAGCTCTTTTGTACAATTTCAGACAAACCCGAACTTATTCGCTCATCTCTACCTTTGCAAATCTTATAAAGTGGTGGCTCAGCATATACCATCACTTTACAGAGGGAATACAACCTATGGTTTAGCAGTGAGCCCCCTGGCACAGCGGGTGGCTTGGAGAGCCATCGTACGGGGAAAACCTGCAAAGGGGATGGAGCAGTAGCCGACTGATCGCATGCCATCACTTTCTATGGTTGTCTGGAAAATACTCCTCTTTCTCCTTGGGAAAACTACAAGATGGCAACGCTTCCTGGCCACGTAAATTAGCTCTTCCTTCAATTTATAATCAGGGCTATGGAATCGGAGCCCATTTTAGTAGAGTGGGAGTCATGGAAATTTAGGAGTTGGAGTCGGAGGTTTGGCTTACCGACTCCACAGCCCTCGTATGAGGTAGTCGGAGTCTGTCGTGGAAATCGAGGAGTCGGAGCTGGAGTCGGAGGTTTGGCTTACCGACTCCACAGCCCTGGTTATAATACATAAGCACGTAGAAAGTCTGCGGCGTTTCTTTACCTGTCATAGCAATTGATATCGTCCAACCAGCAGCCTTGCTTCAGAACTTCTATGGAGCCAGAGTTATTCTTCCAGCTGGCGAAGCAATGGTGTCTCTTGTCGAGGTCGCCCAGGCAGCGCTCGATGCCGCTGTGGTTCGTCTTATCCTTCTCCCAGCTGGCGTTATAGAAGATGCATTCCTGGGTCTCGGATCTCCCCAGTATGGCTCCTGCAAATGAGGACAACGACCATGGTAAGCAAAATGGACAACACGCGATGCGCACACAGACACGTCCAGGGCCTGCTTCCACTATTGATTGGCCTCTTAATGCAAACACTGAGCCGGTTTTACAAGGAAGATTACCTTATGTGACCAATTACGGTAAGACGACGACGGTGATGAGGATGGCAAATTATTTTCACCAACATCGATGGTGATGATCACCAGAATCATCCATCACAGCTTATCCCAATCATGTGGTCATGACCTATAGGACCACCACACTGGCTGGACGGGGCCTCAGTTACCAGGTATGAAACATCTACGGTCCTATTACATAGCAGGGAACATGAAGGACAGTGATGGTGCGAATATCACAAACATCATGTTAAAGGGGTACTCCCCTCTTAGTAAGTGATGGCATATTGCATCTGGTAACCATTGCCAGGGGTCCGACCTCTAGAAGCCACCACTACACGTGCAGGGAAAGGGCTCGTCGGCACAAACCCGCCGTCAGGTCATTCTACACAAATCAAGCTTTCAAGTCTTGCAAGCTCTGGTTTATGGTGGAATAAACTAACTTCAATAAGACAGGTCCAGGCAGATAAGAGGTGGTTGCGTCCCCTCCTCAGTCTGTTAGCCCCCTCTATATTGAAAGCGCTAGTCTGAAATATCAGCAGATTATGAGAAACATCAAGGGACGCCTGGCCGAGCTCAGTAATAAAAGCACAGTGGTGCGATGTTCGGCAGCGGACGGTATATTACACTTTAATCAAGCTCCTTCATACCCGGCACGCTAGGGGAATTCTCATCAGCAGCTTCGGTTATAAATATATGAGGACGGGCGCTTTGCTGGCAGCGGCACAAAGTGAGAAGACGACAGGCGAGGAGCTTCATCAATCACTTCACAATCAGTTACTATAGATATAGCTGCACACAGCGGTGGCTGAGTTCACGCGGGGTCAGAGCAGAGAGGCCAAAGCCAAGAGGTTGTTACAACTGCAAAGGAGACTGCCAAGACCGCCAGGCCTCCGGTGGCACGACGACATCCAGATCTACATAAGTCAAAGTCCACTCTCTGCAGCCTTCGACACTGTTGACCACCATCTCCTACTCTCTAGGCTCCAGTCACTAGGCATTAAGGACACTGCTCTCTCCTGGTTCTCTTCCTATCTTTCTGACCGCTCCTTCAGTGTTTTGTTCTGTGGCTCCACTTCATCTCCTCTTCCTCTCGCTGTCGGGGTCCCTCAGGGCTCAGTCCTTGGCCCTCTTCTCTCTCTACACGGCCCCAATTGGACAGACCATCAGCAGATTTGGCTTTCAGTACCATCTTTATGCTGATGACACACAAATATATACGTCATCCCCTGACCTTACCCCTGCTGTACTACAGATCGCCAGTGACTGTCTGTCCGCAGTCTCCAACATCATGTCCGCTCTCTATCTGAAACTCAACCTCGCCAAAACGGAGCTTCTCCTCCCGCCATCTACTGACCTCCCTAAATCAGACACTTCACTCTCCGTGGGCGGCACCATAATAACACCCCGGCAGCAGGCGCGCTGTCTGGGTGCTATGCTTGACACCAATCTCTCCTTCACCTCCCATATACAATCTCTTGCCCGCTCTTGCCGCTTACACCTAAAGAACATCTCTAGAATCCGCCACTTTCTCACCAAAAACACTCAATGTCGCCCTGATCCACTCCCGCCTGGACTACTGTAATGCTCTAATAATTTGCCTCCCCCCTCACTTGACTTCCCCTTTCCAGTACATCCTTATTGCAGCAACCAGGGTCGTCTGCACATACCCTAATGGGGAGAACGACAGAAGCCCGGGACAGGATGCACACAGCGGTGCCAGCTCTGGGGCGCATCTGCTGATATCGGGATGACAACCTATATTTGTCCTCAGGTCCTGGAAAGCCCACTAAAAATCCATTCCCAAGTCATAGAGCAAATGTTTTGTGTGTAGGTAAAGCCAACATGAAAAACAGATGGCAGCGTACAAGAAACCCCGAAAACCTCACAGTTCTGAACTATAAGACACCTCAACCACTGGACGAAGCAGGAACGATAAATTCCTCGCCTCCATTACTCATGCTGCACACATCTGAACCACATATCTGAAGGTGCACATTAAATCTCCTGCATAATCATTACAGGCCCGCACCTACGACTCACGGAGCATCATCAGTGCGAAGATTCACTGCCTATCTGGAAGGAGGCTCCCTCCCGGGAAATGTACCAGGAACAATACGTAATCAGCAGCGGCCGCCCTGCACAAACACTGCACCTCGCTGACGTCACCACCCCAAGCACCTCTGGAGGCAGTGCCACGGCCAGGCCACGAGGCGGACCACAGAGACCCCCACTCCACAGGGCAACTGCAAGACCGCCCCACTCCACAGGGCAACTGCAAGACCGCCCCACTCCACAGGGCAACTGCAAGACCGCCCCACTCCACAGGGCAACTGCAAGACCGCCCCACTCCACAGGGCAACTGCAAGACCGCCCCACTCCACAGGGCAACTGCAAGACCGCCCCACTCCACAGGGCAACTGCAAGACCGCCCCACTCCACAGGGCAACTGCAAGACCGCCCCACTCCACAGGGCAACTGCAAGACCGCCCCACTCCACAGGGCAACTGCAAGACCGCCCCACTCCACAGGGCAACTGCAAGACCGCCCCACTCCACAGGGCAACTGCAAGACCGCCCCACTCCACAGGGCAACTGCAAGACCGCCCCACTCCACAGGGCAACTGCAAGACCGCCCCACTCCACAGTAAAACTCCTTTAGTTCGGCATTTAGTTTGCACTCATGGATAATCCGCAATCTCATAAAACCAGCAGCAGAGGATGAAGATTTCTATTTTAACCTCTTCATGGCTAGGCGATATCCTCCCCACCCCCATTCACTTTTGCTATAAAACTATTTATTTTTCCATCAATATACTTGTAGTGTTGAATGACATCATTTATGTACCGCCAAAAGGGAAAAAAAAAAATGCAGTTTTTTTTTTTAGGGGGTTGGTAAAATTTGGGGGATGCAAAATTGATCCATAAAAAAAAAAAAAAAAAGCTTCCAGTAGACAGTTGCATTAACCCCTTCATGACCAAGCCTATTTTGACCTTAATGACCAGGCCATTTTTTGCAATTCTGACCAGTGTCCCTTTATGAGGTAATAACTCTGTAACGCTTCAACGCATCCTAGCGATTCTGAGGCTGAGTGCAGACGTACTTTTTGGCCCTGCGGATTTTTCCGCGCAGAATGGAAGAAATCCGCAGGTCAAATGACCTGCATTTTTCCTGCGGATTTCTTCCATTTTTCATGCGGTTTTCCCCCTGCGGATTTGGTGACAGGGGAGATGGAAAACCGCACAAAAGCAACATGCTGCGGATTTTGTACCGCGCGGAAAAATCCGCAGCGTCTGCACAGCGTTTTTTTTTACATTGATTTTAAGGCTACTGTACATCACAATGCGGATATGCAACGTTTCTGCGCGGTAAAATCCACTGCAAATCTGCATCGTGTGCACACAGCCTGAGACTGTTTTTTCTTGACATATTGGGCTTCATGTTAGTAGTAAATTTAGGTTGATAATTTTTGCGTTTGTGAAAAAAATCAGAAATTTGGCGAAAATGTTGAAAATTTTGCAATTTTCAAATTTTGAATTTTTATTCTGTTAAACCAGAGAGTTATGTGACACAAAATAGTTAATAAATAACATTTCCCACATGTCTACTTTACATCAGCTCAATTTTGGAAACAATTTTTTTTTTGCTAGGAAGTTATAAGGGTTAAAAGTGGACCAGTGATTTCTCATTTTTGCAACGAAATTTACAAAACCATTTTTTTTTTTTTAGGGACCACCTCACATTTGAAGTCACTTTGAGGGGTCTATATGGCAGAAAATACTCAAAAGTGACACCATTCTAAAAACTGCAATCCTCAAGCTACTCAAAACTACATTCAAAAAGATTATTAACCCTTCAGGTGCTTCACAGGAACTAAAGCAACGTGGAAAGAAAAAATGGACATTTTAATTTTTCCAACAAAAATTTTCTTTTAGCATCAATTTTTTCCATTTTCCCATGAGCAACAGGATAAAATGGATCCTAAAAATTGTTGGGTAATTTCTCCTGAGTACACCGATACCTCATATGTGGTCATAAACCACTGTTTGGGCGCACAGCAGGGCTCAGAAGGGAAGGAGCGCCATTTGACTTTTTGAATGGAAAATATGCTGGAATATTTAGCAGTTGCCATGTCGCATTTGGAGAGCCCCTGTGTGCCTAAACATTGGAGCTCCCCCACAAGTGACCCCACTTTGGAAACTAGACCCCCCCAAGGAACTTATCTAGATGTGTGGTGAGCACTTTGAACCCCCAAGTGCTTCACAAAAGTTTATAACGCAGAGCAGTGAAAATAAAAAAATCATTTTTTTTCCCTCAAAAATTTTTTAGCACACCATTTTTTATTTTCACATGGCTAACAGGAGAAATTAGACCCCCAAAGTTGTTGTCCAGTTTGTCCTGAGTACGCTGGTACCCCATATGTGGGGGGGACCACTGTTTAGGCGCACAGCAGGGCTCAGAAGGGAAGGAGCGCCATTTGCTTTTAGCAGGGGGTTGGACCAGATGGCCCAGGAGGTCCCTTCCAACTCTACGATTCTATGATTCTATGATTTGACTTTTGAAATGAAAATTAGCTCTAATCGTTAGCGGACACCATGTCATGTTTGGAGAGCCCCTGTGTGCCTAAAATTTGGAGCTCCCCAAAAAATGACCCCATTTTGGAAACTAGACTCCCTATGGAACTTATCTAGATGCATAGCAAGCACTTTGAACCCCCAGGTGCTTCACAGAAGTTTATAACGCAGAGTCGTGAACATAAAATATATTTTTTTTTTCAAAAAAGTATTTTTTAGTGCACAATTTTTTATTTTCACAAGGGTAACAGGAGAAATTGGACCCCAAACGTTGTTGTCCAGTTTGTCTTGAGTATGCTGGTACCCCTTATGTGGGGGGGGGGGATGAGAGACCACTGTTTGGGCACACGTCAGGGCTCAGAAGGGAAGTAGTGACATTTTGAAATGCTGACTGATGGAATGGTCTGCGTTCGTCGTTACATTTGCAGAGCCCCTGATGTGCCTAAAAAATAGAAACCCCCCCACAAGTGACCCCATTTTGGAAACTAGACCCCCCAAGGAACTTATCTAGATGTGTGGTGAGCACTTTGAACCCCCAAGTGCTTCACAGAAGTTTGTATCGCAGAGACGTGAAAATAAAAAAAAAAAAAAATTTTTCCACAAAAATAATTTTTTAGCCCAATTTTTTTTTTTATTTCCCCATGAGTAACAGGAGAAATTAGGCCCCAAAGTTGTTGTGCAATTTTTCCTGAGTACGCTGATACCCCATATGTTGGGGTAAACCACTGTTTGGGCACACGTCGGGGCTTGGAAAGGAGGGAGCACAGTTTGACTTTTTGAATGCAAAATTGGCTGGAATCAATGGTGGCACCATGTCGCGTTTGGAGACCCCCTGATGTGCCTAAACCGTGAAAACCCCTCAATTCTAACTCCAACCCTAACCCCAACACACCCCTAACCACAACCCTAACCATAACCCTAACCACAAGCCTAACCCTAATCCCAACCCTAACCTTAACCCCAATTCCAACCCTAACCCCAATTCCAACCCTAACCCCAATTCCAACCCTAACCCCAATTCCAACCCTAACCCCAATTCCAACCCTAACCCCAATTCCAACCCTAACCCCAATTCCAACCCTAACCCCAATTCCAACCCTAACCCCAATTCCAACCCTAACCCCAATTCCAACCCTAACCCTAATTCAAACCCTAACCCTAATTCAAACCCTAACCCTAATTCAAACCCTAACCCTAATTCAAACCCTAATTCCAATCCTAACCCTAATTCCACCATAACCCTAATTCCAACCTTAACCCTAACTCCAACCCTAACCCCATTTCCAACCTCAACCCTAATGGAAAAATGAAAATATTTTATTTTATTATATGTGCCTACCTATGGGGGTGATAAACAGGGGGTTTGTTTACTTTTTATTTCATTTTCTTCACTGTGAGTGATCAAAATGAATGAATGGAATCTGCAGCCGCAGATTCCGGCCGGTGCACTGCGTCCGCCATTTTCCAAGATGGCGGCACCCACGATCCGGGACATCGGGAGCGACAGCGGCACTCGGAAGGTACCAGGGGGTGGGAGGGGAGGTGATCGGAACGCAGGGGGAGCGGAGGGGGGAGCAGATGAGGACAGCGGCGGGCGATCTGCCCCCGTTAACCAGTGAGGGGGGTTGGGTCGGTGTCTCCAGCCATGTCCGATGCTACTGCAGCATTGGCCATGGCTGCTTTGTAATATTTCATCAAATTTCATTGATGAAATATTACTATCGCTCTGATTGGCTGTTAAAAGTGAAACAGCCAATCAGAGCGATTGTAGGCACGTGGAGGCTAAGCCACACCTCCTGGGGTTAACTATGAAGGTTCCTCTCTGTGCGGGTCTGGTGACCTTACAGTGACCCCGGTCACCCGACCCGCAGGAGTGCAATTAATTCATGACGCCACATAGGAGTCACTGGTCATAATGGCACAGGTTTTCATGCCGCCTATGTGGCGTCATTGGTCGGGAAGGGGTTAATGTTTTTTATTCCCCCTAGATACGGGCTATATTTTTATTGGCACAATTATCCATTTGACTTTTTCGGTCTTTTACTCTATTTTTTGGGAGGGACTATAACCCCGCCACCACCACCACCCAAAAATGCCCCCAGAAGTTTGCTAATTTTCTCCCGTTTGGAGTTCACTTTATAAGATAAAATGTTTAAAAATAAATTACTTCCAACAACTAGACAAGCAGCGATCCCACATGGTAATTTCTTTTCTTATTTTCCTACTCGCATTATGGGACAAGGTGACGATGTAAAGCTTTTATATAGTACTTTTTTTGTGGACGACACATTGTATTGCAAAGGCAGGATGTATGTATAAATGCGTAAAAAAAAAAAAAAAAAAAAAAAAATACATCCACTAAAATATACATGGATGCATTAAAAATGGTGTGAACGGGGTCTTAGTTTTGCACTCACGTCATGATATGTAGGTGTACTTGGCGTCTGCACCACGGACGCTCCAGGCACATCACTGGCGCCCAATCACCCAATGGAGGTCGAATAAGTTGGCATTAGACCGCAAATAGGGTTTTTTGTCCCCCCCCCCCCCATTTCGGAGAAATCTTCCATGGCCGTTTGCTAAAGCAGTTTGAAAATAAAGTTTATTTGATAATCAGATCCCATTTGTACAAGATTTAAGGAGGTGGGGTCCATTTTTAGAAAAACTTTTCAGACAGAACGAGCTTCTGAGCTCGGCGATCGGCAGCAGCGGTGATGCGAGTTTTCAATCCCACGTCATCTGCTGTAGCCAAAGCACCGAGATCGGAGCAGTGACGGAAGGGGCTACCTGAATGCTATTTTACATGACAGACCTCAAACCTTTCCTACTTTTCTAAAAGTGGAAAAGCCCTTTAAGGAAAATATATGGGGAAAAAACAAATCAAAATCCCTGTAAGTGATCAATCCTGTTCATTTCCAACCACATACACAATGCCTCATCACCCATAGCCACCATATGACTGATTGCTCTGGAAATCAGCGCTAGTAGGTGGTTTAGGCCCCACTACAGCCTCTCGCCATGCGTCGTCAGGCTGGCCGTGTCATGACCGTCTTTTTATAAACCGACGACGGAGGCAACCAATATTTAAATACGAGTCAAACGTGTTCTGCTCGGAGGAGAAAGCCCACGCCTTCTCCCAGCAACACCCTGCATTTTCCTCCATGAAACCGGTAAATCAGGACGGATGGCCCGCCGGGAGGAGAGCCGACTGATGAGTCACTGGTGCAAAAGTTACACCGGACGCCATTGCCCGGGTCACATCTATGGGACTGAAATAAAGAACATTCATGGCCTGAGCGTGGGATAAGACAGGAAAGGAACGGCTTCATAGACCCTGCATTAATCGCTGGGTTCACACGGGGGTATTTCACGGTCCATAACGGACTACAACTCCCAGATTAACCGCAGGTTCCTTACCCCAAACTTACAACCTTAGACACACCACAGCTGTAGGTTTGGTGGACCCTGGGTCAGAACGAGCATTGGGGGTCTGTAAATGGACCGTGGAATACGCCCAGGAATAAGGGTGGAGGGCTGTAATCTGAAAACCCCAGCCTAAGGGCTCTTTCAGATGTCCGGTCGCAGTGCACAGACTGACTGCACATCCCCTGACCAGAGCGTGACAGCTTCATACATCTCTATGCAACGGTCACGCTCGGGTCAGGAGATGTGCAGTCAGTCCGTGCACTGCGATCAACAAAGGCTTCTGTCCAAGTATTAAATACATTTAATTAAAATTTGACTTGTCATTTCTCATGATATATACACACACAATTGAAAATATACAAAAATATATACAGAAAAAAGTAAAAAGATATCTAAAAATATATATAACAAAAAATATATCGAAAAATTGATATAAAAAGTAAAAAAAAACACACACTATCTGTACCAATGATGAACAAGTTTGAAAGAAAATTAAAAAAAAAAAAAAGAAAAAAAGGTGCATCAGACCTGCCATGTATCAAAATTAGTAATCTGGATTTACCAGCCCCATCATGCTGCCTGGAGGACATATGTCAATAAAGCAGTGGGGATAAGAGGCATCAGACTACACTGTGCTGCTTGTCCCCCTCTACACTCCTCAAAAAACCCAGGGGATCAGACATTAAAGGTCCGACTAATTTTTACATTGGTACTTTTTGTTTATTCTTTTGGCGTTTTTCTCCTCATTTTAATTTGCAGCCATTTGTAAATTTTAATGCACATGTGCTTGCATGCTTTTTTTTTTTGTAGCCTTGCCATCTTCTGCCAGATTTGTGTGATTTCTAGATATTTTCAATCGATTCAGCAATTGTAAAAAAAAACAAAAAAAAACACACTCCAAAAAGAGACAGTACAATTGTGCAAAAACATGGGTCTTTTTTTTTTTTTTTTTTTGTTGTTGTAAAATGTGTGCAAAAAATAAACCGCACATTTGTGGGGGGGGGGGGGGGTAACAGGCAAATAAGGTTAAGGTACGGTAAACAATAAATTAATTGAGGCTTGGAAGTACCAAAAGTAGTCTAGGACAGGGTTCCCCAACTCCAGTCCTCAAGGCCCACCAACAGATCATGAAGCAATTATCACCTGAGCAATACTAAGGAAATCCTGAAAACATGATCTGTTGGTGGGCCTTGAGGACTGGAGTTGGGGAACCCTGGTCTAGGACATAGTTTCTAAGTACCTAAAATTATAGGGTGTAAATTCTACTCCGGACAGTGACGTATAGGTGGCAGTAGAGAGTGTTGTCCTCTTACCCCTCTCCTACAACACTACAGCTCTAGAAATAAAACAGCAGCCCCCCAATTCCGCTGGATGATCAACTGGATTATAGCAATCCGGTGGTGTCTGCATTACTTATGAATTGCAAAATTATTAGCACCGCCTCCGGGGAAGAAACACCTGAATATCAGCAGCAAATTTCCATCTATTAGTCGCGATTATATCACTTGCTTTACTCATTCCTATTGTCTTCTGCTGAAATGATTCCTAGGAGCTGATGGAAGGCTTTCTTTCCTGTGCTGAGCGATTGTAGGCCATACCAGGACACATGGGAAGCGCGGAGAGAGCTACGGATGGAG
This sequence comes from Dendrobates tinctorius, assembly GCF_039654945.1. Lineage (NCBI taxonomy): Eukaryota > Metazoa > Chordata > Amphibia > Anura > Dendrobatidae > Dendrobates > Dendrobates tinctorius. The sequence continues at coordinate 23,529,494 of NW_027361810.1, read as the reverse complement.
CACGTTTCACTACTGTTAACCTCTTCTACGCAGTGAAAATACATTACCCTGCCAAGACGGAAACGTGGTGGGTGGCAGAGCCACAATTACTTCAGAGAAAAACAACAGATCCATTAGATTTACATGGGGCTTCAAGCAGCCAACTCTATCATTAAAGCACTGGTATTTACCTGCAGTCCTAAGTAAAACTACAAATGTTCCACAGATCTGTATGAACGTCGGACTAAACTCTGCAGCATCTGCATACAGGTTAGGGCACCTTCTCATCTCCATTTCCTCCCAGCTGATTTTCCTCAATTTTGCCCTTAATGCAGACATAAGATTAAATCCTGTGGGGAGCAAAGAAATGAAGGCAAAGCGTAAAGTTACTCTAAAACAGCACGCAAATCTGCAATCCTCCCGAGCTGTAGAGAGCAAGGATCAAAGCAGCAGGAGAATGCAGACATGGAGTCTAGACCGACGTCGTCTACTGGGGAGAGGCCCGTGAAGTGTATAAAACCAGCATGGGCACCTCCGCATTAATCACTCCGAGAGGCTGGGGCGCTCCTCGTCACTTTCATACACTGCACACGGCCCACCTTTACCTCTCCGCCAGCCTCTGAATATGTATAGGAACCATTGATCGATTTCTGATGGCAGACATGAAGGAGCCGGGGATAGAGACAGTAGACGGAGGAAGGAAGCCTGGACTCATATACAGTAATCAGCTTCATCAGGCGAGGGGGGGGGGGGGGGGGGGGGACACATCCTCTATATATAATACAGCTGACAGCACCGACACCGTATACTCTGCCCCTGCAGTACCAATCATCGGAAAATATACAGATTACATAGGAGACGTGACCTCTCGCTACTTGACAGATAAACAGGAGTTTATTTTTTTTATAAGAACTGAAAATACAGCAAAAAAAGAAAGAACGCAGCACACACACAGCACAGGCAGACACATCCCTAATGAGTTTTTTCCCCTCAAGGAAAAGTTCACACACTGGGGTCCGCTGCGGTGGGCTGTTTGTTTTTAATGGAGCCTCATACACTGCATTGGCCTAGTGTGTCCTGTGAAAACGAAAGAGAAGGACGTGCACAGGACACGGGGATCCGAAAACTCCATGGGTCCGTGTGTCGCGCGTCAGATTGTGTTGCAGAAATTTCTCTAGTTGCACTCCGTCATTGTGGGGTGGCTTCAGATGAATGGGACGGTCATATAAATCTGCAGCGTGGGATCTCACATTTAGGGTGGTTTTTTTATGTTTCTAAAGTGGATTTTTCAGCCAGACAAAACAACAAGTTACAAAACAAAAAGCCTCATATCGCCCAAACTGTTGCAGTTACTACGCCAGCCCTGGACAGCGTCAAACAGTAGGTAGAACTTTGTGGGAAACTTGAGGTTGGCAAATTCATCAAAATACATACATCACAAATGAAAACGTAACCCAGTCCCTCGACGAGCACATGTACTAGGATGAAACACAGAGGCGGAAAAAAAATGTCAGTCTTGGTGAATCGGGGTCCAAGTGCGCATGTTTTATGCTCTTTTTGTACCAGAGTCCTTTTTCCCCAGCTTGAGTTGATTCAGTAATCAAATCCTGAGCCATTTTTAAGGCAGAAATGCCCGAAGAACGGACAAACTGCATCCTTTTCCACTGGAAAAGACACATACAGCGCCATGGGCACAATAGACATGTATTCTTGAAGTCATGTTTTCATCTTCTCAAAATTTCACATTAAAAAGTACCATACTTTTCAGACTATATGATGCTCCATATTCTATAGGGCAGCATATGGGGGCTCAGTGGTTAGCAATGCAGCCTTGCAGCGCTGGAGTCTTGGGTTCTAATCCCACCAAGGACAACATCTGCAAGGAGTTTGTATGTTCTCCCCGTGTTTGCGTGGGTTTCCTCCAGGTTCTCCGGTTTCCTCCCACATTCCAAAGACATACTGATGGGGGCTCACAATCTAAATTCCCTATCGGGGACAGTGATGATAATGTGTGCAAACTGTTAAGCGTTGCGGAATATGTTAGTGCTATATAAAAATAAAGATTATTTATTACGGGGCAGCATATGGGGTCATATTCTATGGATTCCACCCTCGGCTTATACACAAGTCAATACGTTTTCCCGTTTTTTCTATGTAATTGACTTTTTTGTCTTCCACTTTGTAGTTGAAGTTTAGCGATTAGATCTTTTCACCCGATCAATTGCAACTTTTTTCTTCTTTTCAAGTCTCAATTTGTGCAACTGCACTCTAGTCACCCACCTTTCCTTTTTTTTGCGTAATTTTACAAAAAGCTGTGATTTTTTTTGCCAAAAAAAGTCACAAAAACAATTGAAGACAGAATAAAGAATATTTTTGACTGAACAAAATCTGTGAATCTCGTGCATTTTTTTCAGGAATTTGGTGAAACAAAAAAAAAAAAAAAAACATACCACAAGACAAAAAAGGAAAGACAAAAAAATGCTCAAATGATGAATTGGGGCCCAAAGTTATTGTAGAGGATTTTGTAGAGATTCTTCTCCAAAAACCCAACAACAAGACTCCCACATTCATCTTGCGCCACTGGGCAGCTTGCTGTACCTTTGCTAAATCACTGATTTAATAGATCACTACAGGACTAGTAAACCTGCTGCCAGGTAGTCACGCATATTCATGATCTCTGTATAACACCACCCACACCAATGAGTGGCAGCTTTCTGCCTACACCTAAAGTACCCAGCAGCCAGTCAGTGATGTGGGTGGGATTATACAGGGCTCAGCATTTGAGCACTGCTAAATCTGCAACAGAGAAAACAGGAACTATATCAAAATGACAGCAGGCAGCCCAGTAAGTGACATATCAGGAATCGAAGTCTCTGCCTCTACATCATGCTATGCGCCCGTGCCCACGTTGCAGAATTGCTGCAGAAATGTCCGCAGTAGAGTTGAGCGACTTTGGTCGGATCGGGTTTCATGAAACAAAGTTTGTTTCAGATGAAACTGGTCCGACTAGGGCAAAAAACAAGTCGGAGTTTTGTTCGAAACCCGACCCCAATGTAAGTCAATGGGAAATAAAAGTCGGCATTGAGCGGATGAATGTCATCCACTCAATGCCGACTTTTAATCCCCATTGACTTGCATTGGGGTCGGGTTTCGGACAAAACTCCGACTTTTTTTGCCCTAGTCGGACCAGTTTCATCTGAAACAAACTTTGTTTCATGAAACCCGATCCGACCAAAGTCGCTCAACTCTAGTCCGCAGCATTTCCGCAACTCCCTGCCAACGTTTTTAGCTTGCAGAATGCTTGCGCTTTCCAAGCGATTTGAAGCATCGCTTGGAAAGGTGATTGACAGGTTGGTCACACTCGTCAAGCATAGTGTTTGACAAGTGTGAGCAGCTTTTTACTATTGATGCTGCCTATGCGCTATCAATAGTAAAAGACAGAATGTAAAAAATAAAAAATAAAAAAATATGGTTATTTTCACCTTCCGACAGCCCCCAATCTCTTCAGCGGCGCTCCCGGTACGTTCCGGTCCCAGGGATGCATTGCGAGACTCACCCCAGATGACGTCACGCTCGCGAGACCACGACGTCATCTCAGGTGATTCGCGCAATGCATCCCTGGGACCGGAAGATACTAGCAGCGTGGCTGAGGGCGGGAAGGACTCCGGGGGCCATCAGAAGGTGAGTAGATCACTTTTTTATTTTTTACAGGGATATGGTACCCAGGGCATGGAGGAGAGTCACCTCCAGACCCTGGGTACCATCCGCCCCTGAAGCGCTCACTTTATGCATGGTGGGCATAGCCACATGCGTTAAGTGAGCGTTTCCATGCAATCCTATGGTGGCGAAATCGCCGCGATTCTGCAGAAATAATGAACATGCTGCAGATTTTAGCGCTATGCGATTCCACAGCGGTAAAATCTGCAGCATGGGCACAGCAACTGCGGAATACCATAGGAAAGCATGGGAATGCGTTTTAATAGTGTTTTTTTTTTTTTTTTTTTTAAGTGTTTCCGCTGCAAAAAAAAGCAGCAAAAACGCTTAAAATATGCAACGTGTGCACACAGTCTCAAAATGGAGTAGCAAAAACTTGGTGACAAATTGCCTATTTTGTGTGGTTAGCCATTACATTCATGCTTGTAGTGAAATAGTAGTGAGCGTTTCTTCCTTAGTCTGCAACGTACAGAAATGTGTTGTGTTTTGTCTCTTTAATACTCAGGCAATTAAACCTATTAGGCTCTGGAGCTATTTTAGCAGATGGGACTGCAGCGACAAATGTTATTTTTTTTTTCAATCAGTTATGCAATCAGTCACCCACATACAACAAGGAACAGGAGAAAAAAAAAAAAAAAGCATGGTGTATATATGAAGAGGACATAAGAGCTGAGAGCGGGAACATCACATTCTGGCCGATCACTATGGCAGAGAGGAAGCATCCTGGCATACCTGTATGCACTACCTCACCAGGACATGCCAACTATGCACATACTACAGATAGGGCTGTGCTGGAGAGTTAACCCCTTCCTACATGGAGTATGAGAACAGAACCATAACGGAGGATCGGAGACTGCAAAAACCAAAGGAACCCTTCATTAGCACAAGTGAAAATAGGATCTGGAAACCTGCGGACATTACTGCAAACGCAACAAAGTCTGCCGCGGTAAATCGGTGTGTGAATGTAGCATAAGAAGGCTGGAGCGGCAGGGTATGAATGTCCAATGCGGCGCTAAAGTACATTTTTTTTTTTGACCACAGTCGTAAAACTAGTGGAAACTCTGAATTGGTGATGGTCCTCCTAGCAGCTGGACCCCCAAGGATGTAGCGTTTATCACATTTGGGGAATAAGTGATTAGCCCCTGGACTGTAAATGGGTCACTCCGATTCCCATTTTATACCAGGGAAATAATGGCACAGATCACTACCCTGTTCCTTTGGTTAGAGACCAACACAGGTACTACAACGGGAAAGACGACAGCCCTCACTATCACACCGATACATTACCGGTAACGTGTTACAAGAAAAGATGAAACATGCACGTTACACAGACTCCAGCCCTCGCAGGCGACCATGCGGCGGCACGGGGCAGGCAGCGGTCACCAGCACCGCTAATAACACGCCAGTCTATATTAATCCTGCACAGCATTAGGTCACTGTCTAACCCTCACACCTCAGAAATAGGCCTGATATATTCAGCGTCGGGAGATCAACAAGATCAACAGGAACAAGCAGAAGCCGGAAACTCCTTATTACTAGGTGAAAAAGCAGATTGCAGCCAGTCGTCATAGTATACATACATGTATAATATATAGAAATGCAATGGACGACAACCAGAGATGGCCGGGCGCCAACTAGAATAAACCTTCTGATAAAAGGAGTAAAAACAACCATTGCTATAAGGGACATCTGTAAATTTTTTTAAACATTTTTGCCTGGGTAATTGTAACATACCAGAAATATTGTACTATTTATTTCATCCCTGCTCAGTTACAGCCATACATTCTTAGCCCTTCATTAGGGGCAGTTGCATCCTGTGACCTCCAGTATTACTACTAGTCCATTACATGCCCTCAAGACCGGAGAGGAAGTCAGGCTCTAATTTCCTGTGAGAAGAGAAGAAATCACCACCAATGGTATCCCTCCAGGCAGTTCTCAGGCCCTTCTCTCCACCCATCTTGTCTCCCATGCAGCTGGAGAGATCACTACTGCATAATATAAAATAGCAGACACATAATAAGCCAGTTCACACAGAGAATAGCTGCAGGATAATAAACCTTCCATGACTCTCAGCCTGTGTATACCATTTGTGTGCCAAATCTCCAGTGTATGTGGTAAAGTTAGTCTGTCTCCTACTTGTGATCAGTTTCTACCTGTCAGCTCTTACAAGCAGGAGGCAGGGTAGACAGGCTTAAATTGCATCATGTGAGATACAGACTCCATAGATTGAATTCCAACACTAGAAAATATAATCCAAGACTGACTGTTCACCTTTTAATCTAGACCCCTTTACTTTAAGAACATGCAGAGGTGGGATGAAAAAAAAAAAAACCGCAGCCAATTATTTCACATCATGTATGAGACCATTGTGTCTGTGTTGCTTATTATCCAACCGCTGTATGTGCATAAAATAAAGAAAAAAAACGTATGGATTAAAAGCAGAAGGGCAAAAGACATGGATTATTTTTTTTACTGCTGGAAAGGAGCATTGCATCTCCTTTGGAACACTGAGCACCACTTCTATGTATCCACCACTGCCCTATTGAAGCATTGCACAGTTCTGTCCAGGAGAATAAATAGTAGTAGTAGTTGATGTTGTTGGAAATGAACTCTATATATGTAATGTGAATGTGCATCCCACAGTTAATAGTCCATTTTGGACAACGAGGGTAAAAGTGTCTTTGCATATTTACAAATTATTTTAAAAAAATACAACTTAATAAAGCTAGTGTACTTTGCTTAAGTAAAGGAAAGTGAGGGTTACATCTTAGTATACGTAAATTACAGGAGCAATGAGAGTTAATAAAAAGTTTGGCAACCCTAGAACTGCAGAAAGCCACAATGTAAACACACAAAGATTGGTGAGGTCAGGGAGTTCCAGTTCCTCGAATCCAAAAGACACAAACCCATTTGATGGAAAAGACATTTTCTGTATATATGAATTACATGGTAAAGAACCATCACATTTACAACATCCAGATGTCTCTATGCCCTAAGAGGGAAATTACATAGGGGTGTAATCATTACAGAAAGGTCCAACTTCCAAGCATTTTGCATTTTTTTAAGATATCTGCTTATTGTCACTAAAAAAAGAAACAAGGTCTACATTTAAAGGCTAAAACCCCCGTTTCATGTCCTGCTCATACAGCTGAAAGGCTTCTCGAAATATCAATTAGCCATAATTCTATGCCCCAAACACAGCAGGTCACAGCTCTCCGGGGTTTCTATGGCCCATTTTTAGACATGACAATGGCCACCTGATCTCTGGAGACCACCAATGCCCCCCCCCCCCCCAGCTTACTTGAGTACCAAGATCTCAGTATTATTTATACATACTACATCAAGATGTCAGTACATGTGGCTGCTCGGAAAGCAGACCCCAAAGGCTCATATACCTAAAATATCAAAACTGACCAGGTTCTCACTTTCTCTGGGTCTCATTCGGATGCAGAGGTGATGTCACGTTGACCGCGTTCGTCACTGCTGCAGCCAATCTCTGTGCTCAACGGCTTAGGCCTGTTTCACACTTCCGTTTTTTCAAATCCGTCAAAATCCGTTGTTTTCCGTAAAAAAACGGATCCGCCATTTTTTGCAGGATCCGTTTTTTTGTCCCATAGACTTCCATTACGGTTACCGCGGATCCGTCAAAAAAACGGATCCGTTTTTTAAAAAACGGATCCGTTTGCATCAGTTTCCGTCAAAAAAACGGAAACGGATCCGTTTGGCGGACACAAAAACGGAAGTGTGAAACAGGCCTTAGGCCTGTTTCACATGTCAGTTGTTTGACGCCAGTTGAAATCCGCCAAAGTGTAAAAAAACGGATCCGTTTCCGTTTTGCAACAAATGGAAGCACCGGATCCGTATTTTTGACGGATCCACTTCAGCCACAAATGTCTGAAATTTAAAGCAGTAGGATTCTGGAAAATGGGAGCGGGAGAGAGAGAGATTGATTTGCTGCCAGAACGGGTTTTGGGGTTAAATTTCATTAAAGGAAATTCTTCCGGGCATGCTCAGTATAAAAAAGCGGAATCCGTCGGTGGATTCCGTCAATTAACTGTTTGCAACGGATCAGTCTCTCATAGGCGTCCATTATAAAGCATGGTGGACAGCGACGGATCCATTGCTATCCGCTGTTTTAACGCAGACAAAAACGATTCATTGTCCGTCCACTCCAGACAGCGGATGCCAAAATTATGATGGATCTGTCAAAAAACGGATGACCATCCGTCAAAATCCGCCGCTAATGCAAGTCTTGGGGGAAAATGGCAGATCTGCCAAGCAAAAAAAAAAATTGGCGGATTTTGACTGACGTCAAACAACTGAAGTGTGAAAGAGGCCTAAGGCTGTAACTTCGTAGGGTTAAGTGATTGGCTGCAGTGGTATTGCACTTTGGGGTCCAATTTCCTTAAAGTGGAAACCCACCTTTAAAAGGTTTTTTTCCCCCCCAACAGGCAGGAAATGCCTTAAAACTACTGAAATAACTAATACTCCCTCTGAAAACTACTGTTGCTCCGGTCACCATTTACTCAATCTGCAGGTGATCAGCTGCCCAGATGTCAAACCCATCTATGTCTACTATTTCCAATGTAACAAACCAGGCTGCTGTGTAAGAAGGTTGTGATCATGGATAAATCAAATTATAATTAGTTTGCAACCTCCAGATCCAGGATACATGATAACCACACACCACCACTAAAGAGTCAAGAAAACCACGATGGCCCCGATCCTTTGCGGGAATGGGGGGGAGGTTAAGTCACTTTCCATTGTCTTGTCATATTTGTTGCAGTTTTTTGGCGACAAATTGGTCAAAATGGCCCACGCGATTCATGAATTTGGTAGTAAAAAAAATGTTTTTTTTCTCTTGGCTTAAACTACTTTTGATACTTGTGGCAGTAAAAGTCACTTTTGCAGCCAAAAGATGCAAAAACTGCACAAAATTTTTTGGCGGACTCAAAAATGCACTGGGGGGGGCTAGTGTGAAACTGAGCCAAATTTTGCGACTTTAAAAAGTGGCAATTGATGAATAAGACAAACATTTTGAAAACACTAACCTCTGCCTAGAAAGCAGAAAAACACAAAAAAAGGCGAGCACATGTAAAATAGTTCAAAAGAGTGCAAACAGAATAAAGTATTGGATATTAAACAAAAAAGGCAAGAAACGGGCGCAAAAGCAGCGATGAATTGGGGCCTATATACCAAGCGTAAGTAGAACACAAAACAGAAAAAATTCGCTGCACAGGAAGCCATAGTAAGCAAGGGGGAGAGAGAAAAAAGAGGAAATCCTCATCCCACTGAGGAAACCAGAAAACCATCGATACAGAAATGTGGTCATCCCACAAAATCATAGACAAAGAACTGCTACACTAACCACACACTGTGCACACAATAGTAAACCCGACCACACGTGTCGCTCTATAGTATATACACAAACTAACAAGTTATTAGACAAGAGATTGAAATAAAGGATTAACACATACGGTACCTATGGACCCCACAGCCGCTCCGCTCCACTGCCATTATCCCTGCGGGTGTCTTGACTTCCAATTCCGGCAAGGGGACGTCAGGCGAGTGCTGCAGTCAGTCAGTGCCTGCTGATAGGTGGCCACAATTAATACCCAACACCTTTTGCCCTTATAAGGCAGATTTTGCGGCCCCAATAGATTTCTATGGGGCCGCAAAATTTCCATGGCGCGCCGTACGGCTGTGAGGGCCGTTTTTGCGGCCATGAAAAGCTCAAGCTTGCTCAATCTTTTATACGGCGTATGGACACGGACACCATTGTAAATCAATGAGGCTGCAAAAACAAACGGAAGTTTGTTTTGGCAGCGCACTGTCACTTCCGGTTTTGCGGAACGCCATTTTTTTCCCAATACTATTTCTATAGTATTGAAAAAGAAAAAACTGCGATCCGCAAGCTTTTTTGAGGCCCGTTATTGCAGTATACCACAAAAAAAATGCAGCAATACGGCCCGCAATATCGGATCGCTAAAAATGCAGTAAGTGTAGAAGTAGCCTAAGGCTACGTCCCCACGGTCAGTAATCGGCATCTCTTTAGACGCAGCACATGTCCGCTAAAGCAATGCCGGCTTTTGAACGCAGGTGATTCTGTATGTTTCCATTGAACTGTGCGGAATCACCGCGTCCAATACAGTGTACGGGTGATCTTTATCTTATGGAGACTCGCATCGCCGCAAGAAAAATTGACATGCTGCTGTCTGGAAAGACACGCCACATGTCCGTCTCCGCGCGTGTCTCTGGATGCACCAGTGGACATGGGATTTCTTGAAATCCCATCTACTATGCTGCAACATCTGGATGCTGCCGATTGGACGCTGCTGATGTACGCAGCTTCCAACCCGCAGCGTTTACTGACTGTGGGATCATACCCCAAGAGGATGCCAGGTGACCGGAGGGGGATGAAGTATTAAGGAGTGGCAAAGGTTTGGGCCCATTTTGTAAATCATTAAAAAGATGGAGAATCCCTTTAAAGCAGCACTCCAGAGGTTTTATTTCACTGCTGGAGTGGTGCTTAAAGTCCAAGTCCCCCTGTCAGATACTCATTTTCTGACATTTTCATTTGTTTTTGCCGCCACTCAGTCTCCTACAGTTTGTGACCTGCCGGCTGCTCCGGTGTTTTATGGGGCGAGCCGGTGGTCACTAATCGATGTAAATCTATAAGCGCCTCGTTCTCTCTCTCATAGACTTGCATTGAGAGTTTGAGACGTAACTTCTGACTTACAGCCAGTTAGAAGCTGTGCTCACAAGATGCGTTAAGGGACTGGAGCGGTGCTGAAAAACGGTGGCGACCCTGAGTATATGACAGGGGACTTGCGTTTAACGCACCACTCCAGTGGTGGGAAAAAATATCCACTGGAGTGGTGCTTTAAATTATGACTTTTGCAGGGCTGGCTAAATTTCCAATGTGTTTGGTGTCTGGAGAGGACGTGGCATGTTCTGGGGTCATCTCCCAAATCCAATCCCATCACTTTAACCCACTCTTGTGACACCAGGCTACAGCTGTGTGACACCTAACCAAGCTGTGAGTCCTATGCATGCTTGGACCCGTAGGTGACATTAGTACATGCCTGCTCAGGTTACTACTACAGTATCATTACATAAGAACATCTAATCCCATCCAATCAAGCAGGTTTTACACACTCATCATAACAAAAAAAAACAAAAACCATTTTCTTTTACCAACCACGCTCTTATTAACAATGGCATTCATTTCGTCATACACTACTTTCACAATCGCGAGACATGAATCTGAACCTCCCAGCCTCAGCTTTCCCTGAGCAGCGGTCAGACCTACACGAAGATTCGGTGCCAACCATAGGCAATTCCGCATACCCCTTTTTCGCCACATGCCATCCATGGACCACTTGGCATCTTGCCATTTCCAGGACAGAGATCCCCGCCCGATTAGCCAAATGCTGGCAGTCACAATTACAAAGGGTGCCACTTGTCTCCATTTATTTCCATGGGAGTTAGAGCTATTTTAACATATAAAAAAAAAAAAAAAAGGGTTGGGGTTTGCAGGGACCCCCAGTAATTCCATGAACAAGGCTCTGTTATACTTCATTGGAATGGAGCCATTTCCATAGGACTGCCAGAGATAATAAAGGACAGCGCCCCACTGCTTGAAGCAATCTCTCTGAATAAATGGAGTCATGGCCCTCGGCTTAAGTCAGACGGCATTTCGGAGCCTCGCTCTTGGGATTGGTGGCATATAATTTATTTTACTCACTTCTATAACTTCATTAATTCCACAGCTCTTTACAGACATTATCACCAGAGCAAAGTTTGCATATAACAAGACAGACTCCAGATTCCCAAGACCTGGTTATTAGCCTAAAACGACTGTCAAAAATGGCCGCGTTATCATTGCCAATTGCATGGCTTGGTTTCGATAACGAACCAAACACCCGTGTGGCCATCATATGATTGGGACAGGCTTCATCCTTAGGAAGCGATCACTGGTCTCCGACCTACCACTTGAGCAGCACGCTGGGACTTGTACAGTTGTCATCCAGTGCACACAGGACACGCTCGGGCATCAGTAGATCTGTCGAGGAGTCGTCCCCCTCCAGCGCTCCTGTTTACACAGGCATCACTATGCAAATCAGAAGTCAGATCGAGTGAGTGCAGCAAGGGGCTGGGTTTTTGAGAGAGGTCTCATATTTCCAGTTATTACAGGAAGCAAAATGGAGCCTTATGTCATTATACTATTTATATCCGGCACTTTCCCATTAAATTGGACACCTAGCGTACTCTTCCATGTCTCCATCCAGGATATGGACAGTGCAAGGTAACTACACTTCATAGGTGCTGAATGGACACTGATGGAAATGGTGGTGGGGGATTACTAAACCTATGAAAACAGAGAGCAACTGCAGCCAATCAAAAGCCAAATACACACTCCAATCCGCCATAACAAACACTACCTGTCTAAATTGTTAAATTCCCCCTGACCATCTGACCCAATGAGTCCTGGCCGCCACCCTCTGGATCTGGCAGTAGCAGCAGCATGGCTCGGTGCGGCCTCCAAGGACGGAACTTGCTTTCTAGCACACACCGCTGATGATTGATCTGGAGACAAGTCACCGCCGTCACTTATGTTCTTCAAACCATTCCTTACCGAACATTATCCTGCCACTGTCATTAATGATACAACGCTGCCATGGAGTTTGGCTACTTGGCCTGTACAATGGTTTGGTAGGTGCTGATTGTCACATCCACAAGATGCCAGGACCCGAAGTTTCCCAACAGAACATCACCCAGAGTATCACACTGTCTTCTTCACAAAGTACATCTCTTCCCAGGTAAATTACGCACACAACCGGCCGTCCACAAGATGGAAAACGCTAATTCAGACCAAGCCGCCATCTTTCATTGCTCCATAGCTCTGGTGCTCAGATGCCGAGTGCGGCCAGGGCACTGACCAGTCAGCGGTGATGCTCCACGTCAGGACTAGCTTTTTTCATGCTGACTTACCCTAAAAGACTTCACAAAAACTTACATAGCCTTAAAGTTATGGCTGATATATTGTAATGATTTTCTTCTGCCATAGTTTACATTTTACTTTCATTACGACCCTTTTTTTTTTTCATAAATATGTATATTGACATTAAACCCATCCACTGATGTAACCTTCGCTCTGAATTTGTGACCTTTATGGAAGGAAATGAGCTCCTGTATAAAAGAGCCAATATTTTATATACCGATATATATATATTTTTTTTTTTTTACAGTCAATAGTCCCCTGGACCCCACGCAGGTAGAGGTAATACCTGTGAGAACAAGACCTCGCTCCTGTTTGTGCAGTTATTTGCAGAACTCGAGAGCTGACATGTAAGGAAAGGAGAAAGGAATTGCAATAATCTGCTTAGAAAAACAAGAGGCTTTGCAGGAGCGCGAGCGGCCATTTCTCAGGTCTGTGCACTCTGCTGCCAGGGGTAGAGTAACTGGCGGTTCGCCACCTTCCAGCAAAGGAAATATTGATTCTGATTCTAAGACTGATGCCATTTAAACAAGAAGGAAAAAAAGCCCTGATAATAAATATGCATGCCTATGCTGCAATGCAGGTATTAGAGGATTCTGTAGGGTCGCTACTATCAAAACAAACAGAAAGCACAAGGACATGGGAGAATATGAGCCATATGTAGGATGTCAGCATAACTCTACCATGGCACGTTTTCTGACACCCGGGGAAAATGGGGGTGAGTTTTATAGTAGGAATATACTCACAAGATACTGTGGAAGTTGTCGCGGTCCAACGCTGCAGGGCGATGCAGCATCCCTTTCCAGACTGATGCGGTGATGGTACCCTGTGGTGCAGGGGGGTTGCTCCGCCGACATTTTGTGAAGGCCCAGAGACCCCCGCAGATCCACTGCTGCAATGCAGTGGCCTCCGGGAAAAAGGCCGCCGGGGGCGGAGCATGCTCAGGTTGAGATCTCGGCACCGAGAGCTGAATCTGAGCATGCGGTGGCCATTTTCCCGGAGTTCACCGCATCGCAGCAATGGATCTGCAGGGGTCTCTGGGCTTTTCACAAAATACCAGCAGAGCACCACCATCGCACCCTGTCGCAAAATGCTGGCAGAGCCACGCCGCCGAACCGGTTGCAAAATACCGGCGGAACCCCACAGCACCACCAGCCTGAGATGGGATTTCCTGGAGGCCACCGCATCAGCCTGGACCACCGAACAACCCCTGAGACCACGCTCCCCTGTGACCACTCCTCCAACTGTGCCAATCCCCCCCCTCAGTAAGCTGCATTTGGTCTGTAAGATGGACCCCCATGTGACACTTTTTTCCCTATTTTCCTTCTGAAAATTTGGGTTGTGTCTTACGATCCGGTGCGTCCTAAAGTCCGAAAAATAAGGTATATCCTCATTTTCTAATAAAAGAGGTTACAAAAACTAAGTTTCCCCACAAATCTGCAGTTCTTGCTACAAGTCACTATGTGACCGATCACATGCAATACCCCAATGCATGTGCTGTGAGCAATGGCACCAGACTGTCCGTTATTACATGTCTCACAGTGGTAACTCCCTCCTTTAAATTAAGATGAGCCCTGGAGACAGATTCTCAGGGAGATATATGTCCGGTCTATAGATCTTAGCTTATTTACATATTAAGAAAAAAAAAAGTGGATTTCTCTGGAATAAAATATCGGATCGCAGATATCAAGGCATTCTATTTAACCTTCTATGACCCATATAGACGGCCTAGGAGGGTTGATCCTGAGAGATCCTCAGATCTCCTTAGAATGATTCGCTGCGGGACTGGTGCTGGGCTTCTGCAGAGCCAATCTGAAGAAATTGAGCTCCAGGAAAAAAACCTTCAGAATTAAGTGAAAAGGCCCCCTCCCTCCATACACTTGAGAAAATTCAACCGACCATCTAATATGTATGATGTGAGGGATTTCAAAAACCCTGAGAATATTTTGGCAAGAGAAAAGTATCCAGATGTTGGAATTTTAAAGTCCGATCCTTTTGTTCGGGAAGATAAGCCGCTGTCAGAGTAGTCTGAGCTGAGCATTACTGTGTATAAGGGAGAACAGGAGAGAGCAGTGAACCGAATGGCTATATGCCACCACAGGAATCCCCCACATTTGCAGGGAGCCGAGCTGCAATATTGGACACAGTCATGGGAATAGATTGGCGCTGTCACTGATGAAAATATCAGACCTTTCTCTAGTCTCATATGACAGCCACAGATGTCCCCGCTGCACCTCTAGGACGAACAGAACAGCTTGACTAGAACGTTGAAATCTCTATAAACCACTTTTAAAGTCAACGTTACGGTTGGTGGCCGCTGCCTCCCACACATTATGTACCAGGTTCCAGAGAAGAACGACCGGCTTGTCATGATCGCAGCGCTTGGACCAGTCACAACATGTTGAGCAGCTACAGAACCACAGTGTACATTATACATGCCAAAATCAATTTCCACAAATAATAAAAGAAAAAAAAAGTCATCTGAAAGCCAAGAGACAAGTCTGCACAACTCTGAAGCACACAACTGGCACAGTCCTCCATGATGTAGGGAGGAAAATTCTTTTACTATGGCATTCCTCCTCTCCAAATCGTCAAAGATTCCAGACTACATGGAGTTCAATCATGAAACCAGTGCCGAACTACCAGAATATCTGGATTGTTAGATGCTAGATTAAAGAATTAAATACACACAACTTGGCTGTCGGTCACATCCTGCCCAATTTTCAATAATTTTGGGGAGCTGGTAGTGTAAAAAAGTGCCAAAAGAAGCCCTGGATTACTCACCAAGCTGAAAGATGAATGGAGCACAGGGCAATGTGAAAAAATAGGTGTCACCTGCGGTCCAAAATGTGTCAGATATTCTACTTGTGTTTTCTGTCTGGACCATGTTTGTGGATATTTCATAAAGTCAAGTTTTAAAAGAAATCGACATTCGGGTGCTGCACAGCTCCTTTTTGTATGGAAAAACGCCAAAAGTTTTCAAATGTTTACAAACTTCGACTTGCGCAAAAAATAAAAATAAAAAAAAAATCCATGTGATCAATGTGTTCGGTATGGAGAGGGGGGGTAACCCGCTGTAAGGCATCGCTTTAAATTCAACACAGTTGAGGCTTCTTTCTCTTGGCATCATCTGTCTGGAGACCCCCCCCCCCCCATTGATCATCAGATGCGACCCACCAAATCAAGGCTGTGTGTGCACGTCATCTTTTAGATGCGGTAGTACAGACAACGAATTTTCCTTGGTGAAAACGCTTCAGGAAAACGCTGGCCATTGGTTCCTGAAGCTGCTCTTTGGTGCTTTTTTGTTCTTGCGGCAGATCCGTCACTGGCGTCATTTACTATGGCCCTCTTTTTTTTTTTTTTTAACCACTTCAGGGAAAAAAGCGTGCACACAATCCGATTTACGCTCACTTTCTAAAATGGGACGTAAAAGGGGAAAAAAGTAACTTCCGATGGAAAGTCTAACATTTCTCAGTTTGTTTAGAGAAATGCAAGAAAAAGAAAAGTGAATGAGAAACTGAAATTCCACATGAGTTGAGCGCTTTCATTTTGTGCTCAGTTGCAGGTCATAAGATCCTGGTTTCTTCATACACACGTCTCCACATTTTAATCACATTTACATGGTGCGTTCAAATAGCATTTTTTACAACAATATGATGGAGTTTTTGCAAATTTGAAACTGAAGTAATAAATTTGCTTTTCACTGCACTGGGCAAAAGTACTTCAAGGCCAACACCAAGATCCCAAGGTCACAATGGGATGAATGGGCAAGTACTGTGAACATGGCCGTGGTACCAAAGGTGACTGCAGCACGACAGTCCCACACCTGCTGGTCACACATCGCTAACTACTTTTCCGATTTAGAAATCAACGCAAGTTGCGTGCAACTGTGACTCGCTTCCATTGAGCGTGTTACCAATTCTAAGGATCTGTTTCCGCGGTAAGTGATGCATGACCATAAGGCTATGTGCCCATGTAGCGTTTTTCAAGCGTTTTTTTTCCTGAGCAGAAACGCATGTCCTTGCCAGGGAAAACGCATGCGCTTTTTCACACGCGTTTTTGACGTGATTGTCAAGCATTTTCCTATGCGTTTTTGCAAATACAGTGTATGTATGCGGAATCGCATGCGATTCCGCACAATTAATGAACATGCTGCGTTTTTTTCCGCTAAGCGTTTCCGCAGCGGAAAAAAACGCACAATTAGCACAACATGTGCGTTTTCCATTCTATTACATTATATGCTTTCCTTAAGCGTTTCCGCAGCAGAAAAGCTTGTCTAAAAGCGCTGCGGAAAAGCTTAAAAAACGCAACGTGGGCACACAGCCTAAAGGGTGAAATCTGCAGTACAAGTTCACATGCTGCAGATTTCAATGCTTCAGCAGTGGCCAATTTACCCACCAATTATTCCCTGCATTTGATGGATTCAAGTTAGTAAAATGCTACTAGTGGAATATGACCTAAGAAAACATACAGTAAGCCACATCTAAATCTAATCCTAAAATAGTTGCCCGTTTTCAACATGACTTGAAACAGAAATAAAGGGATATTCGCACAATCAGAAGTTTAGAGATAGCGGATATGTTACAGATCTATGGGGGCTTGACTTATGAGACCCCAGCAAACCAAAGATGGGGACCCTGCAGATTTCCATCAAAATGGAATGAGATGCACATGCTTGACCTTCGCTCCATTCACTTTCTATAGGACTGCCAGAAATAGCCAAGACCTGTATTCCAGCAGTCCCACGGAGAATGAATAGAGCGAAGAGAAAATGAGTAACTTCGCTCCTTTGCAGAGCCTGTACTCAAATTCCAGTGATCGGACCCCCAGTGATCAGAAAGTTGCCCCTAGCCTACTGATAGGTTTAATGTTCAATTCTGGGAATATCCCTACAATGTACCCAATCACGAAATTCCATATATTGCAGGAAAAATATCATCTTATTCAAAAGCAGCAAGATGAACACCAAAGCAAGCATATCACAAAAAGAAAGAAAAAAAAAAAAAAAAAAATAGAATGTAACTGTAAATCAGTCATCCATTCATTACATCTCTTATCCATTCGCTTTCAGATCTTTAGATGTAATCTATGAGAAAATAAAAACACGATGTGAAACTGCGGACATCCGACCTTCCATACCACCACATTACGCAATGTTGGCTCCACGTGACGAGGGCGGCAGGAAGGAACTTGCAGCGAGATTCTCATCAATGCAGAACGTCTTGGGTCTTAACCAATTGATGCACTTACAGCAGCAGAAGAAAATTTAGAAAAAAAAAAAACAAAAACAAAATTGATCACGATTTAGGCTTCTCAATTGAGACTAGTGCGTATGGCCTCAATCCGGTGCTCAGCTGGCAGAACCTGCACTTCCACAGCCCAACATATCTGCCCTGAATCAATACCACTATAGACGGTAGAGCAGACCCCCCTCTATTTAATAACCGCAAGGAAACTGATCCATTCAGCTGAGCTCTCTAAGAGGTGAAAGCTTCACAAACACAGCTGAGCGTCTGCACTCAGCCAACAATGCGGGACCTAACTAACCGCGAGTAAGGAGTGAAACCGCGAGCTGAATGGCATCGGCTGTGCCACCGAGGCAGGACACGCTCCGCTGGCTGGAAGGGACGGATAAAACACAAACATTGAGATTCCTTCTGTTAGCAAGCACCAAATCCTAGAATGCCGAGCAACTGCAACTATCCACAACTACCCGACAGGACAATCCCTAAAACCAAATAACGCGCCTGCCACCCACACCACCGGCCAAGAGCAGGCACCAGATAGGGATCTCTCACAGCACCACGATAAGCTAGTCACATATCCACAACTTCACAAAACGTAGACAGGGCATATATAAAACAGTTCATACTGACTTGGCCTATGAAAAGACTATGTTCAAACAGATCTGAAAGCAATTTTGTAAAAAAAAAAACAAAAAAAAAAAACAACCCACAGATCTGCTGGAAAGACATCCTCAAAAATCATTGCAAGACTCTTCCTATTAATTTCCATGGGAGATCCACTTGTCTGTTTATAAAGAGCTTTCTTCTTGTTTTGAAGATTGAGGGGGGACCCGTTGTCTCTTTGAAGCATCCCTCAATGGTATCCACTTCAAACTAGACACTGTCCAATTAAATGGCTGCAAAAATGTGAGGGAAGGTGGGTGTGAAGCTTCATAACCTCTGCAGGAAAACCTTGACTTCTCCAAAAACTCCATTCACGGTAGCGCGCTCCTCGGTGCCATGAAGTATGAGTAGAGCGGCAGAGCCCATTCACAGTTGGCTGCACTGTTGTGGTCAGGGGAGAATTAGTGATCCCAGCTCCCCATTCTGGCAGTCGATGGGGGTCCGATTGACAAGGAAATCATTTTTGTGGCCATGTGCATGACAATCTGTTAGCTGGGGGGTTATTGCCTGGAATGCATGAACTCAGCTTGTCCTTATACTTCCAGTTGGATTAACTTCAAACTTTGGCTTCAAAAAAGTGCGCAAGACCTGTCCCCAGTCAATCCAAGCTTGGAGGAATGGATGCTATCTATACCAAGGCTGACTTTTACGGTTATCCAGCTACTGTGCATTAAAGGTTAATCTGTGAAGACAGCCCCCATTCTTAACATTGGGGATAATTTGGTGATCACTCTGCAGCCCGGTCCAGAACAGCTTGACCTCTCTGTGCCATTCATCGTCTATGTGACTGTTGAGTACGCAGCTCGGCTCTTTTCGGCAGTCCCATAGACGATGAATGGTGCAGCGGTGGAGCACGCTCACGTCTGCTCCGTTCCAGACAGGGCTGCAGGATACCATGCCCCGCACTCAAAATATTGAGGGGATAACTTGTATTTTTGGGAATACCCCTTTAGAAAGGTGCATTTACAAAACTTACCACGATTTATGGTATATAGACGTTCTGCAATAATAAACATTAATGGAATAAATATAGAATCTGTCTAAGTGCAGGTCACAAACAAGCAGTAAGAGGAAGAAAATTAAGGAAAAAAAAAACCGAAGAAAAAAAAAACCCTCAACGCCCCCTCCCCAGAATGTCACCTTCCATTACGTGAGAAACGCAATTGCAGCAACATATCTGTCACCGGGAGGATTTGTGCTCCATGTTTGCCTATAGCCGGCCACCTGCTTACACCACTTAGAGCGAGATCCTCTATCAAACGCGCCCCATCCAGCTGTTATCAATGTATACTGTCAGGCATACAGCCATTACAGGCACCAATATGCAGCTATATTATTTACATATCAAGCTCAAATGCACAATAAACGGACAAAGGTTACACGTCAGACCTGCACATGGCTGTCCTGAAATGCTCTGTCAGTCACCACGGCACTGGAGAGTGCAGGGTTAATGCTGCACACCTCACAGGGGTCTTACTATAGGTGCAGGTTAAGCTAATAGACACTACTGGAGCCAAAGTGTCACCATAATGGTCCCACAATAAGAACTGAAGCGCGAAACCTAAGAGCATTGTGTCATACATAATGTATATGTGACCCCTGCGCACGCAGGAGGATCCCCGCGACCCCTGTATACACAGTACAAATATATACACAGACCATGTATTCTATCGGTGTATACATCCATCACATGACCTGGTATAATCCCTGTAAAAATTAATATACTATGTACACTCTCCCAGTATATAGATACATAGTTCCTGAGTACAGCTCATTACACGATTACAGTATATAGATCAGTCTATACATCACACAATCCCCATATAGAGTATATAGATTACATAGACCCTGTACCACAAAAACACTAGTGCACGCTCTTATCATCTCCCGCCTTGACTACTGCAACCTCCTACTCTCTGGCCTCCCCTCTGGTACTCTGGCTCCACTCCAGTCCATCCTACACTCTGCTGCCCGACTAATCCACCTGTGTCTCCGCTATTCCCCAGCCTCCCCCATATGCCAGGCCCTTCACTGGCTTCCTATCGCCCAGAGGCTCCAATGCAAAACCCTAACCATGACAAACAAAGCCATCCACAACCTGTCTCCTCCATACATCTGTGACATGGTCTCTAGGCACCTACCCGCACACAACCTTCGATCATCTCAAGATCTCCTTCTCTACTCCCCCCTCATCTCTTCTTCCCACAACCGCATACAAGACTTCTCCCGTGCTTCCCCCATACTCAGGAACTCTCTGCCGCAACACATCAGACTCTCACCATCAACGGAAACCTTCAAGAAGAACCTGAAGACCCACCTGTTCCGACAAGCCTACAGCCTGCAATGATCCTCGGTCTACTGAACCACCGTGAGACCTGCTCTACCCTCTCCTACTATATTCTCACCCATCCCTGTAGACTGTGAGCCCTCGTGGGCAGGGTCCTCTCTCCTTCTCTACTTGTGTGTCCCTTGTCTTACACATGTTTACTATACTTGTCTATATTTCCCCTTTTCACATGTAAAGCGCCATGGAATAAATGGCGCTATATAAATGCATAATAATAATACTCAGCAGTATACACATGATCACATGCCTGTGAATTTAGTATTCTAGAGTATATAGGAGATTACATGGCCCTGAAGAGAAAGGGGTATATACAGTATAAACATCATATACTTCTGTATATACAGCACATAGTCTATAGATGCTATATTCCTTTGCAAACAGATGGTTATATATAGTATATAGGTTACATGTCCCTGTATACAGGCACACATACAGCACACAGTATATGGAGTATACAGACTGCAGGCTATACCCCTGTATATGGAGGTTATAATCAGCACACTACATAGTCTATAGATTACAGTGTCCCTGTATACAGCGTACAGAGCAGTGTATACAGTATATTCTCCAGCACACACAGTATACAGAGGGCTATATAGTGTAGAGCTTATATACTGCTGTATATGGAGGTTATACCCAGCACAGTATGTACAGAGCAGCAGTATACGGGGGGGGGTCACACTCAGTATACCGCGCTGTATACAGAGGGTTACACCGCACCGTATATACAGAGCAGTATATAGATGATATACAGAGGGTTACACCGCACCGTATATACAGAGCAGTATATAGATGATATACAGAGGGTTACACCGCACCGTATATACAGAGCAGTATATAGATGATATACAGAGGGTTACACCGCACCGTATATACAGAGCAGTATATAGATGATATACAGAGGGTTACACCGCACCGTATATACAGAGCAGTATATAGATGATATACAGAGGGTTACACCGCACCGTATATACAGAGCAGTATATAGATGATATACAGAGGGTTACACCGCACCGTATATACAGAGCAGTGCATAGATGATATACAGAGGGTTACACCGCACCGTATATACAGAGCAGTATATAGATGATATACAGAGGGTTACACCGCACCGTATATACAGAGCAGTATATAGATGATATACAGAGGGTTACACCGCACCGTATATACAGAGCAGTATATAGATGATATACAGAGGGTTACACCGCACCGTATATACAGAGCAGTATATAGATGATATACAGAGGGTTACACCGCACCGTATATACAGAGCAGTATATAGATGATATACAGAGGGTTACACCGCACCGTACATACAGAGCAGTATATAGATGATATACAGAGGGTTACACCGCACCGTATATACAGAGCAGTGCATAGATGATATACAGAGGGTTACACCGCACCGTATATACAGAGCAGTATATAGATGATATACAGAGGGTTACACCGCACCGTATATACAGAGCAGTATATAGATGATATACAGAGGGTTACACCGCACCGTATATACAGAGCAGTATATAGATGATATACAGAGGGTTACACCGCACCGTATATACAGAGCAGTATATAGATGATATACAGAGGGTTACACCGCACCGTATATACAGAGCAGTATATAGATGATATACAGAGGGTTACACCGCACAGTACATACAGAGCAGTATATAGATGATATACAGAGGGTTACACCGCACCGTATATACAGAGCAGTGCATAGATGATATACAGAGGGTTACACCGCACCGTATATACAGAGCAGTATATAGATGATATACAGAGGGTTACACCGCACCGTACATACAGAGCAGTATATAGATGATATACAGAGGGTTACACCGCACCGTACATACAGAGCAGTATATAGATGATATACAGAGGGTTACACCGCACCGTACATACAGAGCAGTATATAGATGATATACAGAGGGTTACACCGCACCGTATATACAGAGCAGTATATAGATGATATACAGAGGGTTACACCGCACCGTACATACAGAGCAGTATATAGATGATATACAGAGGGTTACACCGCACCGTATATACAGAGCAGTGCATAGATGATATACAGAGGGTTACACCGCACCGTATATACAGAGCAGTATATAGATGATATACAGAGGGTTACACCGCACCGTACATACAGAGCAGTATATAGATGATATACAGAGGGTTACACCGCACCGTACATACAGAGCAGTATATAGATGATATACAGAGGGTTACACCGCACCGTACATACAGAGCAGTATATAGATGATATACAGAGGGTTACACCGCACCGTATATACAGAGCAGTATATAGATGATATACAGAGGGTTACACCGCACCGTATATACAGAGCAGTATATAGATGATATACAGAGGGTTACACCGCACCGTATATACAGAGCAGTGCATAGATCATACACTCCTGTATCCAGGGGGTCACACTCAGGACACCGCGGATTACATGCCCCGCGCAGTATACAGGGGGTCACACACAGTACACGCAGGACGCCGCTGGTCCCCGGTCTCCTCTTACCGGACGAGCAGGAGATGAGGATGACGGCGAAGGCCAGCTTGGTGGCGGCCCCCATGGCTGCGGTAGATCCACACGGACGGCGGTGGCGCGGAGTGCAGGAGGCGGCGGTCACCAGCCGGAGGGCAAAGTGAGCAGCAGCAGCAGCCGGGAGAGCGGGGCCCCCATGTCCCGGGGGTGGCGGGGAGAAGGCAACCTCTACTCTTCGGAGCGGGAGCACGGGCTGTGGACGGTCTCCTCCTCTCGGCGCACGGGTCTGGGCCTGTCCCCCGGTCACTGGCTCCGGTGAAGCCGCTCAGTGTCCGCGCTGCGTGTCCGGCCTACGAGTCGCCGCCTCCTCGTCACGCCGAGTCCTCTCATCGCTGCCCATTCAGCTGCACGGAGCCCGGGCCAAGATGGCGGCGCCGAACGATTGTTTTTGTTTTCTCGCCGCCTCCTCCTCCGCGACTAACATCTAGGGCGGGACCGGGCGGCTCAGAACAGCCAATGACAGACAAGAAAGAGGACCAATCAGAACGCGAGAAAGGCGGGACTACCGGACACCGACCAATAGGAGAGAAGTGTTCGTGAGGTGGGTTCAGGAAGAGGCGTGGTGTAGAGGGCGCAGTGACGTCTTAGAGAGGGCGTGGTTAGGAATGAAAAAAAAAATCGTTGGAGCGGCGATGACTGGAGGGAGGCGGCAGTGCTGGGACACAGGGATCGTGTGCAGTTCCTGTGATGGACGGTGGTGGCGCCAGAGTAGGCTGCATGGCGGAGATAGATGAAACTATACAGTAAGGGGGCATGACATTTTTTTGGTCCGAGGGCTGCAATAAAGAATTTAAAGCGGTATTTGCACGAGTACATCTCAAGAACCACGATCAGAGCAAATAATACATCACCAGAACCAAGTTTTATGGATTTACACAGTTTCTGCTCCAAAAAATCAGCGTGAATGTATGCTTACACTCAGTTTTTGGAGCAGAAACTAACCAAAGACTCATCATAATCCCAAATCTCTACATTTTGAGGATTTTTTAAGTTTTACCATAGCCATGAAGCATGGTCAGTACATGAATGCAGCACCAGAACCATTATCAGTACACGAATGCAGCACCAGAACCATTATCAGTACACGAATGCAGGACCAGAACCATTATCAGTACACAAATGCAGAACCAGAACAATTATCAGTACACGAATGCAGGACCAGAACCATTATCAGTACACAAATGCTGAACCAGAACAATTATCAGTACACGAATGCAGGACCAGAACCATTATCAGTACACGAATGCAGCACCAGAACCATTATCAGTACACGAATGCAGGACCAGAACCATTATCAGTACACAAATGCAGAACCAGAACCATTATCAGTACATGAATGCAGGACCAGAACCATTATCAGTACACAAATGCAGAACCAGAACAATTATCAGTACACGAATGCAGGACCAGAACCATTATCAGTACACGAATGCAGCACCAGAACCATTATCAGTACACGAATGCAGGACCAGAACCATTATCAGTACACGAATGCAGGACCAGAACCATTATCATTACACAAATGCAGAACCAGAACCATTATCAGTACACGAATGCAGGACCAGAACCATTATCAGTACACAAATGCAGAACCAGAACCATTATCAGTACACGAATGCAGCACCAGAACCATTATCAGTACACGAATGCAGCACCAGAACCATTATCAGTACACGAATGCAGGACCAGAACCATTATCAGTACACGAATGCAGCACCAGAACCATTATCAGTACACGAATGCAGCACCAGAACCATTATCAGTACACGAATGCAGGACCAGAACCATTATCAGTACACAAATGCAGAACCAGAACCATTATCAGTACACGAATGCAGCACCAGAACCATTATCAGTACACGAATGCAGCACCAGAACCATTATCAGTACACAAATGCAGGACCAGAACCATTATCAGTACACAAATGCAGAACCAGAACCATTATCAGTACACAAATGCAGAACCAGAACCATTATCAGTTTACGAATGCAGCACCAGAACCATTATCAGTACACGAATGCAGCACCAGAACCATTATCAGTACATGAATACAGCACCAGAACCATTATCGGTACACGAATGCAGCACCAGAACCACTGTCAGGGCAAGTGTATTATCAGAACCATTGTCACTACGTGAATGCAGCACCAGAACCATTATCAGTAAATGAATGCAGCACCAGAACCACTGTCAGTACATGAATGCAGCACCAGAACCATTATCAGTACATGAATGCAGCACCAGAACCATTATCCGTACATGAATGCAGCACCAGAACCACTGTCAGTACATGAATGCAGCACCAGAACCATTATCAGTACAGTACATGAATGCAGCACCAGAACCATTATCAGTACATGAATGCAGGACCAGAACCATTATCAGTACATGAATGCAGCACCAGAACCATTATCAGTACATGAATGCAGCACCAGAACCACTGTCAGTACATGAATGCAGCACCAGAACCATTATCAGTACATGAATGCAGCACCAGAACCATTATCAGTACACGAATGCAGCACCAGAACCATTATCAGTACACGAATGCAGCACCAGAACCATTATCAGTACACGAATGCAGCACCAGAACCATTATCAGTACACGAATGCAGCACCAGAACCATTATCAGTACACGAATGCAGCACCAAAACCATTATCAGTACACGAATGCAGCACCAGAACCACTGTCAGTACATGAATGCAGCACCAGAACCATTATCAGTACACAAATGCAGCACCAGAACCATTATCAGTACACGAATGCAGCACCAGAATCATTATCAGTACATGAATGCAGGACCAGAACCATTATCAGTACATGAATGCAGCACCAGAACCATTATCAGTACAGGAATGCAGCACCAGAACCATTATCAGTACATGAATGCAGGACCAGAACCATTATCAGTACATGAATGCAGGACCAGAACCATTATCAGTACATGAATGCAGCACCAGAACCATTATCAGTACACGAATGCAGGACCAGAACCATTATCAGTACACAAATGCAGAACCAGAACAATTATCAGTACACGAATGCAGGACCAGAACCATTATCAGTACACAAATGCTGAACCAGAACAATTATCAGTACACGAATGCAGGACCAGAACCATTATCAGTACACGAATGCAGCACCAGAACCATTATCAGTACACGAATGCAGGACCAGAACCATTATCAGTACACAAATGCAGAACCAGAACCATTATCAGTACATGAATGCAGGACCAGAACCATTATCAGTACACAAATGCAGAACCAGAACAATTATCAGTACACGAATGCAGGACCAGAACCATTATCAGTACACGAATGCAGCACCAGAACCATTATCAGTACACGAATGCAGGACCAGAACCATTATCAGTACACGAATGCAGGACCAGAACCATTATCATTACACAAATGCAGAACCAGAACCATTATCAGTACACGAATGCAGGACCAGAACCATTATCAGTACACAAATGCAGAACCAGAACCATTATCAGTACACGAATGCAGCACCAGAACCATTATCAGTACACGAATGCAGCACCAGAACCATTATCAGTACACGAATGCAGGACCAGAACCATTATCAGTACACGAATGCAGCACCAGAACCATTATCAGTACACGAATGCAGCACCAGAACCATTATCAGTACACGAATGCAGGACCAGAACCATTATCAGTACACAAATGCAGAACCAGAACCATTATCAGTACACGAATGCAGCACCAGAACCATTATCAGTACACGAATGCAGCACCAGAACCATTATCAGTACACAAATGCAGGACCAGAACCATTATCAGTACACAAATGCAGAACCAGAACCATTATCAGTACACAAATGCAGAACCAGAACCATTATCAGTTTACGAATGCAGCACCAGAACCATTATCAGTACACGAATGCAGCACCAGAACCATTATCAGTACATGAATACAGCACCAGAACCATTATCGGTACATGAATGCAGCACCAGAACCACTGTCAGGGCAAGTGTATTATCAGAACCATTGTCACTACGTGAATGCAGCACCAGAACCATTATCAGTAAATGAATGCAGCACCAGAACCACTGTCAGTACATGAATGCAGCACCAGAACCATTATCAGTACATGAATGCAGCACCAGAACCATTATCCGTACATGAATGCAGCACCAGAACCACTGTCAGTACATGAATGCAGCACCAGAACCATTATCAGTACAGTACATGAATGCAGCACCAGAACCATTATCAGTACATGAATGCAGGACCAGAACCATTATCAGTACATGAATGCAGCACCAGAACCATTATCAGTACATGAATGCAGCACCAGAACCACTGTCAGTACATGAATGCAGCACCAGAACCATTATCAGTACATGAATGCAGCACCAGAACCATTATCAGTACATGAATGCAGCACCAGAACCATTATCAGTACACGAATGCAGCACCAGAACCATTATCAGTACACGAATGCAGCACCAGAACCATTATCAGTACACGAATGCAGCACCAGAACCATTATCAGTACACGAATGCAGCACCAAAACCATTATCAGTACACGAATGCAGCACCAGAACCACTGTCAGTACATGAATGCAGCACCAGAACCATTATCAGTACACAAATGCAGCACCAGAACCATTATCAGTACACGAATGCAGCACCAGAATCATTATCAGTACATGAATGCAGGACCAGAACCATTATCAGTACATGAATGCAGCACCAGAACCATTATCAGTACAGGAATGCAGCACCAGAACCATTATCAGTACATGAATGCAGGACCAGAACCATTATCAGTACATGAATGCAGGACCAGAACCATTATCAGTACATGAATGCAGCACCAGAACCATTATCAGTACACGAATGCAGCACCAGAACCATTATCAGTACATGAATGCAGGACCAGAACCATTATCAGTACATGAATGCAGGACCAGAACCACTGTCAGGGCAAGTGTATTATCAGAACCATTGTCACTACGTGAATGCAGCACCAGAACCATTATCAGTAAATGAATGCAGCACCAGAACCACTGTCAGTACATGAATGCAGCACCAGAACCATTATCAGTACATGAATGCAGCACCAGAACCATTATCCGTACATGAATGCAGCACCAGAACCACTGTCAGTACATGAATGCAGCACCAGAACCATTATCAGTACAGTACATGAATGCAGCACCAGAACCATTATCAGTACACGAATGCAGCACCAGAACCATTATCAGTACACGAATGCAGCACCAAAACCATTATCAGTACACGAATGCAGCACCAGAACCACTGTCAGTACACAAATGCAGCACCAGAACCATTATCAGTACACGAATGCAGCACCAGAACCATTATCAGTACACGAATGCAGCACCAGAATCATTATCAGTACATGAATGCAGGACCAGAACCATTATCAGTACATGAATGCAGCACCAGAACCATTATCAGTACAGGAATGCAGCACCAGAACCATTATCAGTACATGAATGCAGGACCAGAACCATTATCAGTACATGAATGCAGCACCAGAACCATTATCAGTACACGAATGCAGCACCAGAACCATTATCAGTACATGAATGCAGGACCAGAACCATTATCAGTACATGAATGCAGCACCAGAACCATTATCAGTACACGAATGCAGCACCAGAACCATTATCAGTACACGAATGCAGCACCAGAACCAGTATCAGTACACGAATGCAGCACCTGAACCATTATCAGTACACGAATGCAGCACCAGAACCATTATCAGTACACGAATGCAGAACCAGAACCATTATCAGTACACGAATGCAGCACCAGAACCATTATCAGTACACGAAGGCAGCACCAGAACCATTATCGGTACATGAATGCAGCACCAGAACCATTATCGGTACATGAATGCAGCACCAGAACCATTATCGGTACATGAATACAGCACCAGAACCATTATCGGTACATGAATGCAGCACCAGAACCATTATCGGTACATGAATGCAGCACCAGAACCACTGTCAGTACATGAATGCAGCACCAGAACCATTATCAGTACATGAATGCAGCACCAGAACCACTGTCAGTGCGAGTGTATTATCAGAACCATTGTCACTACGTGAATGCAGCACCAGAACCATTATCAGTAAATGAATGCAGCACCAGAACCACTGTCAGTACATGAATGCAGCACCAGAACCATTATCCGTACATGAATGCAGCACCAGAACCACTGTCAGTACATGAATGCAGCACCAGAACCATTATCAGTACAGTACATGAATGCAGCACCAGAACCATTATCAGTACATGAATGCAGGGCCAGAACCATTATCAGTACATGAATGCAGCACCAGAACCATTATCAGTACATGAATGCAGCACCAGAACCATTATCAGTACACAGATGCAGCACCAGAACCATTATCAGTACATGAATGCAGGACCAGAACCATTATCAGTACATGAATGCAGCACCAGAATCATTATCAGTAAATGAATGCAGCACCAGAACCACTGTCAGTACGAGTGTATTATCAGAACCACCGTCACTACATGAATGCAGCATCAGATCTATCATCAGTACATGAATGCATTATTCTGTCGTGAAAATTCTTTATTGATTAAAAGGCATTGGCACGGGAGGAACGTACAGAGATTAGTCCACTCTCTGTACGTTCCTCCCGTGCCAATGCCTTTTAATCAATAAAGAATTTTCACGACAGAACGGTGAGTGCCATCACTTTTTTTCTCTTTTGTACATAATCAGATTACATGTTTGCTTTTCTGGATTGAGCACCCGTTCGGACGGTAGTTTGGCGGTCGGTCCATGTGTGTGATTTTCGACTTGAATAGCAGTCATGGAACTGCGTAGGGGTTAAGGAGCAGTGCCGAATCTTCTGTCACTTCTATTTATTTTGTTTGGCACATGAATGCATTACCAGAACCATTGTCACTACATGAATACATGAATGTAGCATCAGACCTATCATCAGTACATGAATGCAGTGCCAGAACCGTCAGTACATGCATGCAACAACAGAACCATCGTCAGCACATGAATACAGTGCCATAATCACTGTTAGTACATAAATGCATAACCAGAACCATTATCAGTACATGAGTGTGGTGCCAAATCCACTGTCAGTACATGAATGCTGCATCAGAAACACTGTTAGTACAAGAATGCATAACCAGAAGCACCATCAATATATGAGTGTGGTGCCAGAACCACCACCAGTACATGAATTCAGCATGAGAACCACCATCAGTACATGAATGCAGCACCAGAACCACCATCAGTACATGAATGCAGCACCAGAACCACGATCAGTACATGAATGCAGCACAAGAAACCAGGGCTGTGGAGTCGGAGTCGTGGAGTCGGAGTCGGAGTCGGTGCTCATTTTGGTGGAGTCGGAGTCGGAGTTGGAGTCGGTATAAAATGGACCGACTCCGACTCCTAAAATATATAATAAATTGGGTACAGTAGTTCAATGCAGGATGTGCTGAATATTTTTTCATAGGAGTTTGGGAAAGTTATGAAATGTCCTATAAATGGCTGTTATATTCCTGATCTAAGGCTACATTCACACACAGCATTTTTCCTGTGTTTTTTGAGGATACGTTTTTCAGCTGCAAAAGCTGATCATCTTTTTAAAAAAACTGCATCACCTGAAAGGTTTTTGAGCTCATAGATAATGTTTTCAATAGCAAAAGCAGATTAGAAATCTGCTCTATCTATATATCCATTTATCCATATCTGTCTATCCATATCGTATCTGTACCAAAAAGAATGAAAACCGGGTAGTACACCAATATATATTATGTTCTATCTAAATATCTTGATTATTGGATCATAAAAATGATTAAATGTCTGAGGTTCACATTGTACTACAATAAATTTTTCACTTAAATATAAGCAATATGTGTGGGAGTCGGAGTCGGAGTCGTGGAGTCGGAGTCGGAGTTGGAGTCGGAGTCGGTGTAAGGGAAATTGAGGAGTCGGAGTCGGAGTCGCAGGTTTGGCTTACCGACTCCACAGCCCTGCAAGAAACTCCATCAGTACATGAACAGAGCGCCAAACACACTGTCAATACATGAATGCAATGCCAGAACCACCTTCAGTATGTACTGAGACCCCTATATAAATATTAAACCCACTTTATTATCAGACCACCTAGCTGTATTCAGACTCTCTATATTAATATTGGACCCCTACCCATGTATTCAGACCACCTATATAAATACAAGACCCCCTAGCTACTGTATGTATTCAGGCCCTTTATATTAATATTGGACCCCTTAACTATGCATTGATTCCTAATATAAATATAACACCCCATGTATTAATATCAGGCCCCCTAATTATGTGTTCAGATCCCCCATATAAATATTAACCCCCTAACTATGTGTTAAGACCCCCTATAAAATATAACACCCCCTAGAAAAATATTAGACCCCTTAAAAATTTATTCAGGCTCCTTATATAAATATAAGACCCCCTGTGTAAATATTAGAGCCCTAGATATGTATTTAAACCCTCTATATTAATATTGGACCTGTTAAGTATGTATTAGTACTCCTAATATGAGTATAAGACCTACTGTATGTAAATATCAGACCCCCTAGCTATATATTCATACCCCTTATTTAGAATCATAGAATGGTAGAGTTGGAAGGGACCTCCTGGGCCATCTGGTCTAACCCCCTGCTCAACGCAGGATTCACTAAACCATCCCAGACAGATGTCTGTCCAGCCTCTGTTTGAAGACCTCTATTGAACGAGAACTCACCACTTCTCGTGGCAGCCTGTTCAATTCATTGATCACCCTCACTGTCAAAAAGTTTTTTCTAATATCTAATCTGTGTCTCCTCCCATTCAGTTTCATCCCATTGCTTCTAGTCTTTCCTTGTGCAAATGAGAATAAAAATGATCCTTCTACAATGTGACAGCCCTTGAGATATTTGTAGACAGCTATTAAGTCTCCTCTCAGTCTTGTTTTTTGCAAGCTAAACATTCCCAAATCCTGTAACCTATCCTCATAGGACAGGGTTTGCAGACCGGTCACCATTCCAGTCGCTTTTCTCTGAACTTTCTCCAGTTTGTTGATGTCTTTTTTAAAATGTGGTGTCCAGAACTGGGCACAGTATTCCAGATGAGGTCTGACCAAAGAGGAGTAGAGGGCAATAATGAATTCACGTGATCTAGACTGTATGCTTCTGTTAATACATCCCAGAACTGAATTTGCCTTTTTTGCTGCTGCATCACACTGTTGACTCATGTTCAGTCTGTGATCTATTAGTATACCCAAGTCTTTTCACATGTGCTGTTGCTTAGCCCTATTCCTCCCATTCTGTATATGCTTTTCTATTTTTATTGCCTAGTTGTAGTACTTTGCATTTTCCCTGTTAAAAACCATTCTGTTAGTTGCTGTCCACTGCTCCAGTTTATTTATATCTTTTTGAATCCTCTCTTCTCTAGTATTAGCTATCCCTCCTGGCTTTGTATCATTAGCAAATTTAATCATTTTACCCTCAATTCATCTAAGTCATTGATAAAGATGTTGAACAATACAGGGCCCAGGACAGAGCCCTGTGGTAACCCACTTGAGACATTCTTCCAATTGGCTGTGCAGCCATTTATGACCACTCTTTGGGTCCAATCACTAAGCCAGTTATGAATCCACCTAACAGTTACCTTGTCCATTCCATACTTAGTAATTTTTTTAATAAGGATTGTGTGAGATACCTTGTCAAATGCTTTGCTGAAGTCAAGATATACTATATCTATAGCATTTCCCTGATCCACCCAGTCAGTGATTCTGTCATAGAAGGAAATTAAGTTAGTCTGACATGACTTATTAGTTACAAACCCATGCTGACTTAGGTTAATCACTTCATTCTTATCCAGGTACTTACATACATGTTGTTTAATAGTTTGTTCAAAGATCTTTCCTGGTATAGAAGTCAGACTCACCGGCCTATAGTTCCCTGGGTCCACCTTCTTCCTCTTTTTGAAGATAGGAACAACATTTGCTCTTCTCCACTCTTTTGGGACTTCTGATCTCCAAGAATTTTTAAAGACTATGGAGAGTGGTTCAAAAATTTCTTCTGCTATCTTCTTCGGTACTCTAGGGTGTAATTCATCTGGACCTGGAGACTTGAATTAATTTAAGTAAGCTAAGTGTTTCCTCACTATCTTTCTGATTATAGATATCCTGGATTCTTCTATTCCCTTAATAGGACAGTGAAGAACAGTTGATGTTATATTTCCTTTCTGAGAGAAAACAGATGCAAAATAGGAATTTAAAAGTTCGGCCTTCTCAACATCCTGTCTTACCATTTCATCATTTTCATCCTGTAAAAATCCTATAGCATCTTTGACTTTTCTTTTACTTTTGACATATCCCCAAAATCCTTTATTATTGCTTTTGACGTTTCTTGCAAGCCTTAATTTATTGTCATATTCTTCTTTAGATATGCCTCCCTCTTTCCATTTGATAAACATTTCTTTCTTCCTTTTTAGCATGTGCTTAAGTTCTGTGTTCATCCATCCTGGTTTCCTTAAATGCTTCCTATTCTTCCCTCTTTTGGGAATTGTTAACAATTGTGCTTTGAGAATCTAATTTTTAAAGATTTCCCATCCTTCCTGGACATTTTTGTCTTTAAGGATATCCAGCCATTGGATCCCTCCAATTCTTTTTCTGAGTCCCTTAAAATCTGCCTTTCTGAAATCTAACCTTGACGTCTGAGTCTTCACAGGTCTTCCTCCTCTAGTTATCCAAAATTCTAAAATAGCATGGTCGCTACCTCCTAGGGTCCCAGCCAATCTTACCTCCTCAACCATTTCCTCCCTGTTTGTAAGAATTAGATCCAAGGTAGCAGATCCCCTTGTTTTCTCCCCTACCTTTTGGAAGATAAAGTTGTCAGCAAGAGAGGATAAGAATTTCCTTGACCTGTTAGTTTTGCCTGAGAGAGATTCCCAACAAATGTCTGGATAGTTGAAATCTCCCATGACAACTATGTCATATTTTTTGGAGAACTTGGCCATTTGATGCATAAAGAGTTCATCCATATCTTCAGCTTGCACAGGCGGCCTGTAGTAAATGCCTACAATGGTGTCCTTTCCTTTGTTCTGTCCTTGTATTCTTACCAAAACAGTTTCCACAGAACTCCCAGTCTCTGAAGCTTCAATCTCTGTGCAGATATACGCGTTTCTAACATACAATGCGACACCTCCTCCTCGTTTATCAAGTCTGTTTCTTGCAAATAAGTTGTATCCTTCTAGTCTTGTATTCCAATCATGTGTATTGTCCCACCAAGTTTCAGTGATTCCAATGACATCATATTTCTTTTCCCACGTTAGTAGTTCCAATTCTCCTTGTTTGTTGCCCATGCTTTGTGCATTGGTATAGAAACATTTTAGTTTGTGATTGGTTTCTCTTTCTCCAATATTTTTATTATTTAGATATTTTTGTTTTTTTCTTCCCTTCTACTTCTAATAGCAGAGTTCTCAATAGCATTTGTCAGGTGTATGGTTTTTTATTGGCCTTTTGCTTCCCTTCCCACATTGTTCTACTTAAAAGCTCTCCTTACAAGTGTAGCAAGGCGACTTCCAAATACATGTTTTACAGTCTTTAAATATAAGACCCCCTAACTATGTATTCAGACCCCATTAATATTATCTCCCTAACTATTCAGACTCCTTGTATAAATATTAGATCCCCAAGTATGTATTTAGACCCCTATATTGATATTTGACCCCCTTATTTAACCCCATGTACTAAGACTCCATATATAAATATAAGACCCCCATGATACTATCAGACCCTCTATATAAATATAGGATGCCTCGAACTATGTATCCAGACCCCCTACATTAATATTACCCCACCTAACTAGTCAGACCCCTGATATAAATATTAGACCCCCTAACTATGTATTCAGACCCCCCTATATAAATACCATATTTTAAAATAAAGCCCAATCTAGAGCCCAAACTTTATTCAGACCCCCCTAATAATATCATACCCCAAACCAGATGCCTTAACGGGGTTATCCGGGAGTTACATCCTTAGGCTGGTTTTACACTTGCCGTGTTTTTTTGCGGCCCGTTTTTGTGGTCCTTTTTTGCAGGCCGTATGGCCGTGATTTTTGCGGGAAGCAAAAAACCTTCTCGGATCGCCGTTTTTCCCTGTTATAACAAATAGCAGGGAAAAAATGGCGATCCGCAAAAACGGTGTACCGCAAAAACAAGCTAATGTTTTTGCGGTACCATTGAAATGCATTGCGGCCGTGTCCGTAAGCCGTGAAAAATATTGAGCAATCTCCTCCTACTAATTTTTGCGGGCCGATTTTGCGGCCCCATAGAAATCTATTGGGGCTGCAAAAACGGCCCGCAAAAAATACAGCAAGTGTAAAACCAGCCTTAGGGTATGTCAGCATCAATATGATATCGGTGGTGGTCCAACATCCGACAACCCCCCCATCAATCAGGTAATAGGGTGTAAGCTTATGTTCCCATGTCAGGTTTTTATTTCCCTTTTTATGATCCGTTTGGAAAATGTAGAAATTCCAAAGAGATGTTCGGTTACAGGACCCCTTCTTTTTATGTATCTTAAAAAAAAAAAAAAAAACATCCCCCCTGCGTGCGTCCGTTTTTTTGGATGGAGAAAAAAAGTAGCCTGCACAAGTTTGTTGTCCACGGGCAGACACTTTTGTTTTACGTTAAAGTCAACGGTAAACAGGTCATAACGGACAATCACCTGTTATATTGGCCAATTAATGGATCTGTTTGTCAGCACTGCACATGCCCAGAACATTATCGGTGACAGAGACCCCTCTAGTGAGGACGGGTTCGTTCAAAAGGGAACAAAAACAAATACAAAATCCAAGCCAACATTTTTCTTTTTAAATGGACCCGTTTCAAGGATTTGTTTAAAAACAAAAATGTTCATAGTTTCATGGTTTTTAAGTTTGAAGATAGGCACAAGTCCATCGGGTTCAACCTGTAGCCTAAAGGTATGTTCACACGTCCAGTTATGATCCGATAGAATGGATCCAGCAGCAACTCGTTGGCAAAAAAACTTTGTCCGCTTAAAAAACTGATTTCAACTAGATCTGGTTTTTTTTGTTAACATTGAACAAAAACTAAGCAAAACCTGATTTTTTTTTAAAGCAAGCTTCTTGCTGCCAAGAGAGTAGGTTTTGCCTGCGGAAACAAAAAAAGCATGAAAAACGCAACGTGTGAACGTAGCCTTACCATGGGAAACTGCATTGGGATTTGGCTTAAAAAATAAAAACAAAAAACAACAATCAAATCAGAAGCATGCTGCATCACAAATGACTGACACGGCGGTCTGCGATGACTTGTGACCTGTCGCAAACTTTAATTTGACATTTCCAATAACTCGTGATATCGGAGGCTAAATATCAAGTTAAGATTTGCAACGTCTGTATATTGAAAATCATTAGATGCGCTGCAATATAGTAATCTTCATGTTGACCTAGACGTAAACCAACCCGAGGCCTTATTCAGACGTCAATGTTTTCACGTACGAGGAAAACGGGCCGATTATTCTGATCAGACTTTGATCAGAGTGCGTTGCGAGTGTAATCCGATTTTCTCGTACGTGGAGAAATAAAAATTTTTTTTTAAACATTTCTCCATCTTTTCCATTCTGAGAGTCGGTGAAAAATCGGACCTCACTCCAATGTCATTTGAGTGTTGTGTGATTTTTTTCACGGACTCATTAAATTCCATTGCCGAGTTTGATCCGGATCAAAATCGGACATGTCTCCGATATTTTCCGCTGATCACTTGGTCAGAGAAAAATAATCGGACATGTCAATGGCCCCATAGACTATCACAGGTGCGAGGGCTATCCGTGAAAACCATGGCTAGCACTCGCACGGAGAAATCGGACATGAGGGTTGGTTTAAGTCTAGGGCTGCACACATAGTGTGCATAGTTCCATAGTTATTTCTGTTGTGAACATACGCATAAGACAAAAGTCAACAGAGCCCGCCAATATCGGCTAACTGTCCAATGTGTATTGGGGTCTCCCAATTCTCCCGAACTTATGATGTCGGGAAAGACCTGATGGATGTCCATCATCTGATCCTTTTGTTCCCACCTAAGCTTTAATGTATATGGGGGAGTTTATCCATAATATAACTGTGGGAGCGTCACTCTGTCTGAAGCCTTTATAGACTGCGCAAGCGCGACGCGCCTACGCAGTCTGGACCCCACAGAGTGACGCATCCACCCAGGAGATCGCAGTATGTGTAAGCACTGAATGCATACCGCGATCTCTGGCACAACACCTACGATCCAGTGTTGCTGTTGCCGTGGGGTCTTGCGTCTTGCTGTTATGTCAGGAGAGGGCGGGTTGTGGCGCCGGAATCGGCGCATGCGCAGTCCGTGCTTTCCACCGGCATTTTGTAAAAGACAAACTGCAGTGTGTCTTCAAGAAAATGGAGCCGGAAAGCGAGGACTGAGTAGGCGCCGAGTCCAGCACCACAACATGCCCTCTCCAGACATCACGGCACAACAACTTAATGATCTGCTATTGTCGCGGACCCTCTCCTGACATCACGGCGAGACCCAGCGTCAATACTCGATCATTACGTTGTTGGGCCGTGATGTCTGGACAGGGCGTGTTGTGGTGCCAGACTCGGCGTTTGTGCAGTCCTCGCTTTCCGCCACCATGTTGTAGAAGACTACAGTGTGTCTTAAAGAAAATGGCGTCAGAAAGCAAGGGCTGTGCAGGCGCCGAGTCCGGCACCACAACACGCCCTGTCCAGACATCACGGCCCAACAACGTAATGATCGGGTATTGATGCGGGGTCTCGCTGTGATGTCAGGAGAGGGCGGGTTGTGGCTCTGGAATCGGGATTGGGGATGAGGGGACCATGCATACCAGGATTGGCGAGTGAAGGAGTACCATACATCCTACGATAGGGATGAGGGAGGACCATGCATACCAGGATTTGGGGAGTGAGGGGACCATGCATACCAGGATTGGGGGTCAGGGGACCATGCATACCAGGATTGGGGGGTCAGGGGACCATGCATACCAGGATTGGGGGGTCAGGGGACCATGCATACCAGGATTGGGGGGTCAGGGGACCATGCATACCAGGATTGGGGGGTGAGGGGACCATACATACCAGGATGAGGAATGGGGTGCCATGCATACCAGGATTGGGGGGGGGGGATCATACATACCAGAATAGGGATAAGGGGGCCATGCATACCATTATAGGGATGAGGGGACCATGCATAGCAGGATAGTGATGAGGGGTGCCATACATACCAGGATAAGAGGGGGCAGCACATACCAGGATGTGAGACCATATACCAATAAAAATGCCCGCCACCCGGGCGTAGAACGGGTTCATAGCTAGTATATATATATAGATATTAGAGAAACGATCTAATGTGTATGGGGGCATTTAAAGGGTTTGTACCACCGATCACGAGATCAGGCTCTGCGGAGACTTCAGTGAGTGAAGTGGGCGTCTAGCATGTGCAATCATTCAGATAGCTGAGCCAGCATTTTATACGTCGATCTATTGCTGATTTTCTGTGATTTGCAGCCTCCTCTGGTTGGTCCTTATGGCTCCTGCATATTTGGACATGTCGCATCACGTCATTTAGTGACTGTGATACAAATGGCGTCAGCGAGAGTTGGCATCTAACCTGTTGACTTACTGCCATGATCTTATTCGTCCAAGTACCCCAGGCGACTCCTTGTGTGGGCTCTTTCCAAACCCTTCCCAATGTGTCTGCCTTGATACAAGCAGTCACCTGCCTCCCTCCCGTACACCGATATTACTGCATACCCGGACCCCCGCTCTCTCCATATCAAGGTTGTAACCACTGACATGAGATGATCCAATCAGCTATGATACATCTGCTTCTTATTTATTTCATTCTTGTTTTATGTTTAGTTCCTTTTTTCTTTCCAACATTTTCATCTCTTTTTCTTTTTTTTTTTTTTTTTACTGCTGCTCATAAATTCCACTTCCACAATACTTTATCAGAAGCGATGAATAGAAAATACAAAGCCCGGCGGGGGGGTCCGATTAATTAGAGGGGCTGCTTTTCAATAAAGACTTTTATGGTGTCTTTTCTTTTGTAATGCAACAAATAAATGGCCATAAACGGCGATTGGTTTCATTACATTTTCTGCAGGTCAGTAAAATTAAAGCCTTTATTCAGACATTGCAGTCACAGCTGTTTTTCTGATGGAATCTTAGTGAAATCAAAGCAATATATAGCGAAAATGCTTTAATTTTAGAACATTAATTGCAAAAAAAAAAAAAGACATAACCCAAACCTAGGACAGAACTGTCAACCGGTCTACAGAAGGGGCTTAGCGCAACTATTGGCAAAGCGCAAGCGTTAGGCTTTGTTCACACAGAGCTATTTGAAGCGCAAGTTACTCCTTTTTTGGGGGCATTTTGAGAGGACTGTTTTTTTCTGAAGCAATTTTTGAAGAGTTTTGGAGCATTTTCTTTTTCCCGCAGCCTTTTGAATGGACAGTGGCTATTTTAGATCAGATTCCATCCGGATCATCTTCGAAGATGTGACATGCACCTTTTTTTTTTTTTTTTTTTTTTTTCTTTTACAGACTTTTTTTTTTTTCCAAAACCTGTTTAGGAAACGAAAAAAAAATTTCATCTGAACAGTAAAATGGATTTCCCTCAAAATTGAATAGGAAGACTTTTTTTTTTAAGGAACATTTTGGAAAAAGCTGTTCTAAAAATACCTCCACAATAAACCCCAGTAGAATGGACCGGTCACTGCTTGCTGCTGTTTTTATAAACCTGAAGCTGTTAAAAGACGCTCAAAAGTCTGAAAATGTGAACAGCAAGTGTTTTTTATATAGAATTGCTTATGTTCATTTTTTGAGCGTTTTCCTAAAGGTTTTTCAGGCGGTTTCTGCGGTGGAATCTGCCTGAAAAACACGCCAGTGAGAGGAAACTCTCCAAATCCTCCTCAAAATGTAAAACTTCTCAAAGTCCTGCTCAGTTTACTGTAAAAAAAAAACCAAAAACCCTCAGCATAAACACTACATGTGCACTTAGCCACTGAGCCATGGAATCCGCCCGAAAAAGACGTTGCACATAGCCTTAGGCTACGCTCCCAGCTTTTGGCGATTTTTTTGATGTTGCAGATTTTCTGAATCCATTTAGTAAAATAGGTTACTTGCGTTTTTTCGATAATAAGCCGCGTAAAAAAACTGATTGTGGGAATGTAGCCCTAGGGTTCAAGTACGACGATCACCCAAAGAAGAAGCAAAATGCCGACCCCTCTAAAAATGCACCATTAGAAATGTACTAATTGAACATCTGTGCCATAATTATCTACTAAACCCTATTAATTAGACGAGCGACATGTTGACGAGCTCCCGTCCCGCAGAATCAGCTCTCACACCATTTGATTATTGTTTGCTAAGTAACATTTCAGATTCTTCTCATTTTTCCATTTGCGTCCGTCACACAATCGAGGCTTTTCACAGCATTGCCATGTGGGGCCGGTCGGGCCATTCTTGAATTCTTTGTGGGGCGTCGTGAAGCTTTGTGCCATTCTGGTGTGAATGCCGAATAAGCAGCACTTATCCTTCTAGAAACACTGAATGTCGCATTGTTCCACATGACGCTACAAGAGTCAGGAGAATTGGCTTCTGGAAGGTCACTACCGGACATACTGCGCGGCACCGCGGTGGCACGGGAATTTCATTGAATCAGTACTAACCCTTAAAGGGGTTAATGTACCCTACCCACAGGATATGTGATAACTGATAGATCGCTGGGGGTCTGACTACTGAAACCTCAACCAATCACCTGAATGAGGGGTCTCACATGCGCTGAGCACTGCACTCAGATGTCTGCGACTGCGAGTCCCATAGAGA
The DNA here is from genome assembly GCF_039654945.1 of Dendrobates tinctorius. Taxonomy (NCBI): domain Eukaryota; kingdom Metazoa; phylum Chordata; class Amphibia; order Anura; family Dendrobatidae; genus Dendrobates; species Dendrobates tinctorius. The sequence goes on along the minus strand of NW_027361810.1, from coordinate 23,488,067 downwards.
CCGATGGATGAGCGCTTGCACCACTCCATACAATGGAGACTCAGAACCCCAGTTACCGCAACTGGTGGGATCTCAGTAGTCCTCAACAATCTAGCAGTTCTTGTATATTAAAAGTAATTTATTTTTACCAGAATCCCCCTTTTAAAGCCTAGTGCTTGATCCTTTAAGAGCGATAATGTCGTATCCCCACCCATCCAGAAGAGAAGAAGTAATCCTGTGCCCCCTATCAATCCAGAATAAAAGAAGTAATCCCGTGACCCTCTCTAGCCATTCAGAATAAGAGAAGTAATCCCATGCCCCCTATCCATCCAGAATAAGAGAAATAACTCTGTGCCCCATCCTTTCAGAATAAGAGAGGTAATCCCGTGTCCCCCATCCATTAAGAGTCAGAGAGGTAATCCTGTGTCCCCATCCATCCAGAGTCAGAGAGGTAATCCTGTGTCCCCCATCCATCCAGAGTCAGAGAGGTAATCCTGTGGCACATCCATCCAAAATAAGAGAAGTAATCCTGTACCTCCCATCCATCAAGAGTCAGAGAGGTAATCCTATTCCCCCTATTCATCCAGGATAAGAGAGGTAATCCCGTGCCCCCATCAATCCAGAATAAGATAATTAATCCTGTTTCCCCCATCCATCCAGAAAAAGAGAAGTAATCTCGTGACCCCCATCCACCCAGAATCAGAGAGGTAATCCTGTGGCCCATCCATCTAACATAACAGAAGTAATCCTGTGACCCCCATCCATCCAGAATAAGAGAAGTTATCCCTTGCCCGCCATCCTTTCAGAATAAGAGAAGTAATCCTGTGCCCCCATCAATCCAGGACAAGAGAGGGAATCCCGTGTCCTCCATCCATCCAGAGTCAGGGAGGTAATCCTGTCCTGTGGCACATCCATCCAAAATAAGAGAAGTAATCCTGTACCTCCCATCCATTCAGAGTCAGAGAGGTAATCCCATGCCCCCTATTCATCCAGGATAAGAGAGGTAATCCCGTGCCCCCATCAATCCAGAATAAGATAATCCTGTTTCCCCCATCCATCCAGAAAAAGAGAAGTAATCTCGTGACCCCCCATCCATCCAGAATCAGAGAGGTAATCCCGTGGCCCATCCATCTAACATAAGAGAAGTAATCCAGTGACCCCCATCCATCCAGTATAAGAGAAGTTATCCCTTGCCCCCCATCCTTTCAGAATAAGAGAGGCAATCTCGTGCCCCAATCCATCCATTACAAGACGGGTAATCCTGTGCACCCCATCCATCCAGAATAAGAGAAGTAATCCTGTGCCCCCCATCCATCCATCCAGAATCAGAGAAGTAATCCCTTTCCCCCCATCCATCCGGAATAATGTGCACACGTCATGTATTTGGTGCAGAAATTTCTGCCTCATTTCTGCATCTCCTGGCAGAAAAAACGCTTGTAAAATAGGCGTGTTTTTGACAAATTTTTGATGCTTTTTTACATGCGATTTTGGTGCACATTTTTCCCCACCCTAGTATAGACGAGATCTGCAGCAAAAATGCTGAAAGAATTGACATGCTCTGCACCAAATCTGCAAGTCACAAAAAGCATCGTGTGCATGAGACTTCAGCATTCTCATTCACTTTGCTGGAATCAGGAAAGCCTTCAGGCTTTGTGACAAATCTGCGCAGGAAAAAGACTAATCCGCGACTAATCTGCAACGTGTGCACAGGCCCTTGCAGTACAGCGCTCACAGCTGAGCCTTGTAATGTGTCTTATACCTGTAGGTTTATCACAGTTTATTTTTATTTGGCAAAAGTAAGAAAAAAACTGTTCCATTTCAGCAAGCAGAGATCTTGAAAAACTATGAGGAATTGAAAAACTCTGGAAACACTGACTCTTTTTTGGTTTCAAAATTCTTATATTTGCTTACATATGTTTTTAGTGTCTCTGATGCGTGCAGAAGCTGCCAACAAGCTGCTGGTGACGGATCCTGGATTCTCAGTTTGTGTCTCTGTGCATTTCTTTGACTGCACAATGGCGTCCTGCAATTAATGGAGAGGGGTCTGATTGGCTTAATAAAGGAGTTGCTCGTGTATGTGATGAATATGTGATAGCTGGGGGTCCACCACTAGGACCCCACAACCACTAGAACAGGGGTCCGCCATTTGAATGGAGAGCTAGTCGATTCCTATGGGACTGATTGTAGTGTGAATGCACTACCACTTCTCCACTGCAGGGGGACAAGAGACCCCCGCTCTTGTGATCGGTGGTGAGACCCCCAGTAATGATAGGACATTCCCTTTAAGGCTAAGTATATACTTGCAGTTTTTTTTTTTCACGTTCTGGCCGCTGCTGCTGTGTTTCGACACAGAGACGAGATATTATACAGTATGTTGGTGCCTGGGATTCCACTGGTGCCAAGTGTTACAGGGGTTTTATGGGATTAGGAAAAAAAAAAAAAGGGTTTGCTTTTTTTTTTCCAGAAGGGGCAAGTTCACACGACTATTTTTGGATCTGAGAAATGTCGTTGAAAAAAAACAGTCAGCACTCGGACCAATGTGATCCAATGGGGCTGTCATGTCGGACGCTGTTCACACCACAGCGTCCGGCAGGCAGCGGTAGTTCCACCTCCGTCCACTATAGTCTCAGTGGCGCCGGCTTGAGTTTCTCAGGCTATCGGGGGTTAATCTAGCTGAAGATCAGGTTGGATGTTTGGTCACGCCCACGGTCTTTAAATAGTCGTGCTGGCCTATGGGCGTCGCTGATTATAGCTTGTGTGTCATACCAAGTGGTTCCGGTCTGGAGTGGAGGTGTTGGAGAGAGAGAGAGATTCATATCTGGTGTCGTATGATCCATTGTTACCTTCTCGCCTTCCCATATTTGTGTTTTGTTGTGCCCTGTTCACATTACTGTATAGTCCTGTGTGTATGCGGCGCGGTGCAGTTTGAGTTCTCCCTGTCTGTCTTTATTGTTTGGGGCTTTGGTGGTTTGTCTCCTCACTGGGTGGAGGGTGGAGGGTTAAGCTTAGGGCTGAGCAGGAGATAAGGAAAGGGTGGAGGCTCAGGCATTTGCACCATCAGCAAAAACCCTGGGTTGAGGGTCAGACAGGGTTTCCCCTAGTGAAAGGGACACCACAGGGGCCCGGGTATTTCTGCCTTAGTTGACCTAAGCCCCGCGTGACATTATAATCGGCCCACATTTTTCAGGAGTCCATGGATCCCATGGATTCCATAACCCGCCAGTTGGCGGCGCTGTCCTTACAGGTCTCCGAGTTGAAAGGGGCAGTTCAGCAGCAGGGCCTGGTAGTAGCGAAGGTGCAAACGGCATCTGCAGGTGTCGGTGCAGAGCCGAAGATCCCGCTGCCAGAACGATTCTCAGGGGAACGCAGCAAATTTGTCATATTTCGGGAGGCCTGCAAGTTATACTTCCGCATGCGCCCGGTCTCCTCAGGTAATGAGGCTCAGCGGGTGGGCCTGGTGTTATCATTACTGAGTGGGGACCCCCAAGCATGGGCATTTTCCTTACCAGCTGACTCTGCTACATTTCATTCTGTCGATAATGTTTATTCTGCACTCGGGCTCATTTATGATGATCCCGACAGATTAGCTCTAGCAGAATCTAAAATCCGCGCCCTCCGTCAAGGGAAACGTATGGCGGAAGACTATTGCTCCGAATTTCGCCGTTGGGCAGTAGACACACAGTGGAACGACCCAGCGCTGCGGAGTCAGTTTATTCATGGGGTTTCAGGAAGAGTTAAACAGGCCCTCCTGATGTATGAGTCTCCTGCATCGTTGGAGTCTGCCATGAGTTTGGTTATACGCATTGATCGCCGTTTGCGTCAGGGGGCACAGGAGACGCTACCCCTGGGGGAAAGCATGGGTGCAAGTGTGGTTGCTGCAGGTGAGCCCACTGAGCCTATGCAAATTGCGGGGGTGTCACAGGTTAAGCGTCGCGTCCCTGGGTTCACGAAGCCCGGAGCATGTTTTTACTGTGGTAAAAGGAATCATTATGTTAACGCTTGTCCTGTGCTACCGAAGAAGGTCACACCGGCGGAAAACTACTAAGCTCAGTGGGTATGGAGGAGACCTAACTGAGCGTATGCATATCCTCCATGATGGTATCTCAATGTATCCTGCCAAGGTTATTATCGCGGGCAGAGAGCTACCAATATCAGTGTTTGTGGATAGCGGTTCCGCCACCAATCTCATAGATGAGGAGTTTGCACGCACTGCCGGGTTTAAGATCGAAAAACTCCCTCATCCTATTCAGGTGGTTACCATTAATGCCGCTCCCCTCCCTCAGGGGGAGATTACGGAGTTTGTGGCAGAGGTGAAACTCCACATTGGGGTCCTACATTCGGAGTGGGTTACATGTAGGATCCTCCGTAATCTCCCAGCACAAATGGTCTTGGGTTTTCCATGGTTGTCCAGGCACAACCCGGTGATTGATTGGAAAACTCAGGACATAGTCCAATGGAGTGGTTTTTGCCAGGACAATTGCTTGGCCACATGTGTGTCCGCCGTGACGCCCAGCCTTCCGGAGGCTTTGCAGGATTTCGCGGATGTTTTCTCTGAGAAGGGTTGCTCAGAACTGCCTCCACATAGAGCCTATGACTGTGCGATTAGGTTAAAACCCGGGGCCAAATTACCTAAGGCCAGGATGTTTAACATTTCTGGTCCAGAGAGACAAGCTCTGAAAGACTACATCGCGGAGAGTCTGAGCAAAGGACACATCCGGCCTTCGTCCTCGCCTGTAGCAGCGGGGTTTTTCTTCATTAAGAAGAAAGATGGGGGGTTACGGCCGTGTCTGGATTTCCGGGAGTTAAACCAGATTACGATCCGTGATCCATACCCGATGCCTTTGATCCCTGATTTGTTCAACCAGGTGGCGGGGGCAAAGTGTTTTTCCAAGCTTGACCTCAGGGGGGCGTATAACCTCATAAGGGTCCGTCAGGGGGATGAGTGGAAGACGGCCTTTAACACTCCTGAGGGTCATTTTGAGAGCCTGGTTATGCCATTTGGGTTGACAACCGCGCCTGCCGTTTTCCAACATTTTATTAATGACGTGTTTGCTCATGTCCTGGGGAAATTTGTGATTGTATACCTGGATGATATCCTCATTTATTCGAGCGACCGGGACATTCATTTAGAGCATGTCAGGCAGGTGTTACAGTTGCTCCGTGAGAATAAGCTCTATGCTAAGCTGGAAAAATGCTTATTTTTTGTTCAGGAGTTGCCTTTTTTGGGATATATTGTGTCCGCCGCAGGGTTTAAAATGGACACCGCTAAGGTGCAAGTGGTGCTACAATGGGAAAGGCCTGATAATCTGAAAGCGCTCCAGCGGTTCCTTGGGTTTGCTAATTATTATAGGAAATTTATAAAACACTTTTCTACTATAGCCAAACCGCTCACGGACATGACAAAAAAAGGTACCGATCTGACTAGCTGGTCTGAGGTGGCGATGCGTGCATTTGAGCGTCTGAAGAACAGTTTTGCTTCAGCCCCCATTCTGGTGCAACCGGACGTGTCTAAACCTTTTGTGGTGGAGGTTGATGCGTCTGAGGTGGGAGTGGGGGCAGTACTGTCACAGGGTTCATCTTTGAGCGATATGCATCCATGCGCCTACTTCTCCAAGAAGCTGTCGCCGGCCGAACGGAATTATGATATCGGCAACAGGGAGTTGTTGGCCATCAAATTGGCTTTTGAGGAATGGCGACACTTCTTGGAGGGGGCGGCTCACCAGGTCACAGTTATCACCGACCATAAGAACCTGCTCTATCTGGAGTCGGCCAAGCGTCTGTCTCCTAGGCAGGCTCGCTGGGCATTGTTTTTTACACGTTTCAATTTTCTGGTGACTTACCGTCCCGGGGCTAAAAACACCAAGGCGGATGCCTTGTCCAGGTGTTTTCCGGGGGGAGAACCTCGGGAAGAGCCGGTACCCATCCTCCAGGAAGGTGTAGTGGTTTCGGCTCTCACGACTGAGGTAGAGGCGGAGATTGCCGAGGCCCAAGAGGAGGTACCGCCAGGACTTCCCGCCAGCAAATCATTTGTACCCCTTCATCTTCGTCTTAAGGTGTTGAGGGAACATCACGACTCAGTACTGGCTGGTCATCCAGGGGTTAAGGGCACCTTGGAGCTGGTATCGCGTCGTTTCTGGTGGCCCAAAATCCGGCAGGACGTGGTCTCGTACGTGGCAGCTTGCATCACGTGCGCCAGGGCCAAGTCGCCCCGAGCCCGTCCTGCTGGCACGCTACAGCCTCTGGGGGTACCTAATAGGCCATGGACAGAAATCTCCATGGATTTTATCACTGACTTGCCAGTCTCGGCGGGGAACACGGTCATCCTGGTGGTGGTTGACCGATTTTCAAAGATGACGCATTTTGTCTCATTGCCCTCCTTGCCCAATGCGAAGACGTTGGCTCAGGTGTTTGTGCAGGAGGTGGTCAGACTCCACGGAGTTCCGTCGGACATAGTATCTGATAGGGGAACTCAATTTGTTGCGAGGTTTTGGAAAGCTTTTTGCTCACGTTTGGGGATCAAGTTGTCACATTCATCGGCGTTTCATCCACAGTCAAATGGTCAAACTGAGCGCATGAACCAAAATCTGGAGCAGTATTTACGATGCTTTGTGTCCGACAACCAAGAGGAGTGGTCTACTTTCCTTCCTCTGGCCGAGTTCGCGTTAAATAATCACCGTCAAGAGTCATCGGGAGAGTCTCCGTTCTTTTGTGTTTACGGTCAACATCCTCAATTTTGTACCTTACGTCAGGGTGACTCGGGGGGCGTCCCGGAGGAGGACCAGCTAGGAGCTCAATTATCATCGGTCTGGAGGAGGGTGAGACAGCGATTGTTGAGCATGAGTGCGAGGTACAAACGGGTGGCTGACAGTAGACGCGTGCCAGGTCCGGACCTGTGAATGGGTGTGGTTAGCGACTAAAAATATAAAACTCAAAATTCCATCTTTAAAATTGGGTCCAAGGTTTATTGGGCCTTTTAAGATTGCTGCCATCATTAACCCAGTTGCTTATCGGTTGGAACTCCCTGCAGTATACAAGATACACAACGTGTTTCACAGGGCTTTATTGAAAAAGGTGGTAGGCTCTGTGGACACGACGCCGATGCCACCTCCAGTCATGGTGGATGGCGATTTAGAGTTTGAGGTCTCCAAGGTAGTGGACTCTCGAGTAGTGTGCCGTACTCTTCAGTATTTGGTACACTGGCGGGGGTATGGTCCGGAGGAGAGGTCTTGGGTACCAGCCTCGGACATACATGCAGATTGGCTGGTCAGTTCTTTTCACCGTCGTCATCCGGACAAGCCGGGTCCTATGAGTCTTGAGGGCCCTGGGGTCCCTCGTAGAAGACGGGGTACTGTCATGTCGGACGCTATTCACACTACAGCGTCCGGCAGGCAGAGGTAGTTCCACCTCCGTCCACTATAGCCTCAGTGGCGCCGGCTTGCGTTTCTCAGGCTATCGGGGGTTAATCTAGCTGAAGAGAGAGAGATTCATATCTGGTGTCGTATGATCCATTGTTACCTTCTCGCCTTCCCATATTTGTGTTTTGTTGTGCCCTGTTCACATTACTGTATAGTCCTGTGTGTATGCGGCGCGGTGCAGTTTAAGTTCTCCCGGTCTGTCTTTATTGTTTGGGGCTTTGGTGGTTTGTCTCCTCACTGGGTGGAGGGTGGAGGGTTAAGCTTAGGGCTGAGCAGGAGATAAGGAAAGGGTGGAGGCTCAGGCATTTGCACCATCAGCAAAAACCCTGGGTTGAGGGTCAGACAGGGTTTCCCCTAGTTAAAGGGACATCACAGGGGCCCGGGTATTTCTGCCTTCGTTGACCTAAGCCCCGCGTGACAGGGGCTGATCGGACGAGCAATTTTTTTTTTTTTTTTTAATTGCAGCACGCACTAGTTTCTTCCGTGTGTCGGATAAGACTTGCCTATTCGAGACTATGAAAAATCGGATCAACCGTATGGCATCCAATTGTTATGGATACATAGATCACCTCTTGCCCTGGAGTATGGTGCAAATCGATGCATCATATGGGCAGGTTATTGGCCATTTAACCCCTTCCCGAAGTAGAATGTGGTAGTGTCCTGGTGCTGGTGTATGCAGCAGGCTCAGGTGCTGAGCCCGCTCCATATATGGCAGGTGCCGGCTGTGTAATACCGCCGACATCTGCCTCTAACAGCAGCGACTGGAGCTTGCTCCAATCACTGCTGCTCTGACAGTGGCACTAAAGGTGAACGATCCTGCCTGGGATCATCCGTCGATGTAGCCAAGGTTGCCATGTTGAAGCTCCTATGAAGTCATGGGATGGGCTTCACAGGACGCCATGATTTTAGCGATATATTGCAATAATGTGGTATTGCAGTATATAGAACAAGCAAATGCAGGTTCACTTCCCGTAGGGTTTGTGCACACAGCATTTTTTTTTTTTTTTGTCGTTTCCAGAGAACTTTTTTTTTCCCCATTTTAAGGCAACTGTCATTTTTTTTTTGCTTTGCATTTTCCAGGATTTTTATGGTGTCATTTTTACCAGAATTTTTTTTTTTTAAAGCTACCCGGGCTTCTTTTAAGCCTCCCCATTGACTTCTATTGTAAAGTATAGGGCGTCTCCAGAACGAAAAACACCGAAAGAATAATCCGTTCACGTCTTTTAACAGCTTGGTGTCTTTGGAAACCAGAAGGGGTTAAAAGACCCTAAAAAGCCTGAACATATAAACAGGGAGTCATATTTTTCCAAAGAAATGCAGATATTCAATCCTTTGAGCGATTACGTAGTGGTTTTTCAAAGAAATTTAGTAGCGGAAGTCGCCTGAAAATGACATCTTATGCACATATAATAAGAAAGCTACAAGAAAAGAGACAAAAAAAATGTAAAAAATAAAATAAAAAACATAAAAATACGAATCATTCCCTTTTCCTTTCTGTATAACTAAAGTCACATTATTGTACGCGCTATCAAAATATAAAATTAAATGACGCATAAAGTATTTGCCATAAAGCAAAAAAAAAAAAAGCCCAAAGTGACAGAATTGCTGTTTTCCAAAAAAATCAATGAAAAGTGATAAAAACATCATTTGTACCCCAAAAATCAAACTCTCATACAGGCATCTAGATCAAAGAATAGAAATGTTACAGGACTCGGAAAATGGCGACAACAAGCTAGGTTTTATTTTCTTTCGAAATTTCTACATTTTTCCTGAAAAACTAAAAAAAAATATGTTTGGTTTCGGCATAAATCATACTGATCTGGAGAATAATGTTTCCAAGTAATTTTTTTAACGTACAATAAATTATGTAAAATCTACACCCATAGAAATTTCTTAATTTTTAGTAAAAAAAAATAACTAAATATATGTTTGGTTTTGGCATAATAATAATAATAATAATAATAATAATAAATTTTATTTCTATAGCGCCGACATATTCCGCAGCACTTTACATTTCAAAGGGGATTTGTACAGACAATAGACATTACAGCATAACAATAATCACATAGATTATAACAGATACCAAGAGGAATGAGGGCCCTGCTCACAAGCTTACAGTCTATGAGGAAAGAGGTAGACATGAAAGGTGGGTGGTAACAGTTGCCCTGATTGTATGGACCAGTCATAATGTTAAGTGTGTAACAGTACAGACACAGAGGGCTAATGGATGCATAAAGCATGTGGGAGCATGATGCGGGGAACCTGGTTATGGTAAAACTTTTGGCTGTGCCACACAGGGATAGATTAGGTTAATGTGTTGAGGCGATAGGCCAGTCTGAATAAATGCGTTTTCAGGGCACGATTAAAATTGTGGGGATTGGGGACTATTCGTATTGACCTGGGAAGTGCATTCCAAAGAATTGGCGCAGCGCATGTAAAGTCTTGGAGACGGGAGTGGGAGGTTCTGACTATTGAGGATGCTAACCTCAGGTCATCAGCAGAGCGGAGGGCGCGGGTAGGGTGGGATACTGAAACAAGGGAGGAGATGTAGGGTGGTGCTGAGCCATGGAGGGCTTTGTGGGTGAGGGTAATAAGTTTATACTGAATTCTGAAGTGGATGGGTAGCCAGTGTAATGACTGGCACAAGGTAGAGGCATCGGTGTAACGATTGGTGAGGAATATGATCCTGGCTGCAGCATTCAAGACAGATTGGAGGGGGAGAGTTTGGTAAGAGGGAGACCGATTAGAAGAGAGTTACAATAGTCGAGACGAGAGTGAATAAGAGAAACAGTAAAAGTTTTTGCAGAGTCAAAAGTAAGAAAAGGTCAAATTCTAGAAATGTTTTTGAGGTGCAGATGACAAGAGTGAGCCAGTGATCGAATGTGGGGGGCAAAGGAAAGCTCGGAATCAAGTATGACCCCAAGACAGCGGGCATGTTGCTGGGGAGTAATAGTGGAACCACACACAGAAATGGCAATGTCGGGTATAGGTGCATTAGTAGAGGGAGGAAACACAAGGAGTTCAGTCTTTGACAGGTTCAGTTTCAGATATAGTAAGGACATGATGTTAGACACAGCGCTTAGACAATCGCCGGTGTTTTCTAGAAAGGCTGGCGTGATGTCAGGAGAAGAAGCGTATAATTGGGTGTCATCAGCATAGAGATGGTACTGGAAACCAAATCTACTGATTGTTTGACCAATAGGGGCAGTGTACAAGGAGAAGAGGAGGGGGCCTAGAACCGATCCATGAGGAACCCCAACAGTAAGGGGAAGGTGAGAGGAGGAGGAACCGGCAAAAGATACAGTAAAGGAGCGGTCAGAGAGATAGGAGGAGAACCATGAGAGAACGGTGTCCTTGAGGCCAATGGAACGGAGCATAGTGAGGAGGAGCTGATGATCCACAGTGTCGAATGCTGCAGAGAGATCCAAGAGAATTAGCATGGAGTAATGACCATTGGATTTAGCTGTTAGTAGATCATTAGAGACTTTAGTGAGGGCAGTTTCAGTAGAGTGTAAAGAGCAGAAACCGGATTGGAGAGGGTCGAGAAGAGAGTTATCAAAGAGATAGCGGATAAGACGGGAGTGGACCAGGCGTTCCAGGAGTTTAGAGATGAAGGGAAGATTAGAGACAGGACTATAGTTAGCGGCACAGTTTTGGTCGAGGGATGGATTTTTAAGTAGTGGATGTATGATGGCATGCTTAAATGAGGAGGGAAAGATACCAGAAGAGAGAGGTTAAATATTTTAGTTAGGTGAGGGGTGACAGCAGGGGAAAGGGACTGGGGGAGATGTGACGGAAATGGGTCACTGGTGCAAGTGGTTGGGCGAGAAGATGCAAGGAGCCTGCTTACTACTTCTTCTGTGACTGGTTCAAAATCAGAGAGTGAGCTAGATGCAGTGGGGGAGGGAGGACAGTGCATGGTATGAGGTGATTGGGAGATAATTTCCTGTCGAATCTGGTCAATTTTATCTTTGAAGTAATTGGCCAGATCGTCAGCTCGGAGCTCCGTGGTTGGGGCCTGTACTCTGGCATAAATCGTACCGACCTGGAGAATCATGTTTCCAAGAAATTTTTTAATTTTTTTTAATAAACATTAAACCCGTAAAAAAAAATGTTGGGTTTGCATTTTTTATTTGACTATTTTTTCTGTTTTTCCTGTACATAATATGGTAAAAATCAATGGTGTCATTCACAACTACAACTCATCCCGTAAAAAAAAAAAACCTTCATAGGTTCAAAAACATGCAAAAATAAAAAATTAGTTATATTTTTTTTTAAAAAGGGGGGGAAAGCGCAAAAAATGAAATTTGGCCGCGCTGGACGGGGGTCAATGGGACCTGCGTTATGCTTCATTTTAACACAAGATGCAGGGTAATAAAACGCTTTATGGTGCAACTTAATGGTGACTCCCGGCGATCAGCATAACAAAAAAAGGATCCTTCTCATATGGGCAAACCCATTAATTCTGATTCCAAAGACCCAACCTGTTGGGTTCCCTCCCGCTTCTCATGTGCTAATGTCCATTGTCACCTTGTGATGTGTAATATCTATGTCATTTCGTTACTGGGAACACAAAACACAAAAGTAATTTACTCTCTTCCTTTCCAGTTTTCAGTGCAAGAGAAAACAATAGTGACCTCATAGGAGGCAGGGAAGAAAAAAAATAAGAAGAGATTAGCCTAGAATAATAGCTGGTACTAGGGTCTTTGTTACGCCCCTTCCCATTACTTTTCCCAAAAGAAGTGTCACTGATCCCTTACAGCTGTGCACGACTTAATGCGTCGCCGCGCTTCTTGTTCCGCATGTTGTATAAAAGTCACTTTTCACCTTGTTTCCGAGATGAAACGGAATTCGTGACTGTAGAAAGTACAAAGAGTTACTCAATAAAACTATTGTTCCCGTCGTTCCGGTTTAACCCTGTCCGCGACAAATCAATGTTTTTCGCCTCTATAGATGATCTGGATAATGCAAACAAACTAAAGCCTTAGCCCGGGTCCAGACGAGAAACCATCTGATTTTCATCCATATCGTCATCTGTATCCGAATTCTGCATCCATGGACCATCCGTGTGTCCGTTTTTTTATTACGGTCTATGGGGCCGTTCACACGCCCATGTTTTTTACGAGCCGCGTGCCCATGCAAAAATCGCGGATGAAAAGTTCCAATACGAGACTATGGCTTTTCAAAAATCACAAAGACGGGAACAGAGTGCAATCCGCATGCAGCCAGTGATTAAGGGCTCATTCACATGTACAATTTTTTTTCCACGGACGAGAAAAAAAGACTGATTATTCTGATCAGACTTTGATCAGAGTTTGGTCAGAGCGTCATCCATTTTTTCTTTATATGTGGAAAAATAAAAAGTTTCTCCACCTTCTCCATTCTGGCAGTGAACGTTGGTCCACACTCGGATGCCATCAGAGTGCGGCCCGATTTTTTTTTTTTTCTCGGACCCATTGACTTGTATTGATGAATTTCATCTGACCCTAAGATCAAAATCGTACATGTCTCCCGAGATTTTGCGTGGACCTCGGGACCCCATAGACTATCACAGGTATGAATGTTAGCCGTGAGAAACACAGATGGCACTCATGCATGAAAATCGGACGTCTGAATGAGGCCTTACATTGTAATGTATAGGAGAAGCTTAGTAATTTTTTTTAACCATACATACATGAAAAACCCTGATCGTAATGTTTTTCTATGGGGTCGTGCATTTAGGCCATTTTTTCTAGGACAAAGACTGTCCGACTAAAGAAATGGCTGTATGCCCGAGTTTGATCTGATATGCGGATCGCACTCAGCCATGCAAGTAAATGAGTCTGTGGAAGTCATCGGACTGCACTCAGATAACAGCTGAGTGCATTACGACTTGTGCGCACTCACAGAATGGAGAAGATGGAGAAAGTTTGTTCTCCATCTCTTCATCCAAGCGAATCGGATCACATTATGCTAATACTCTGATAAGTGTGTGACCAGACTGTCATTTGCATAATTGTCCAGATTTGCTCGGATGAGAGAATCTACGCCCGTCTACCCCTGCCCCAACGCTGAAAATCACAAGAAGCCAAATATTTCAAAATTTGACTCATCAGTCAAGAGCGCCTGCTAACATTTTTCTGCACCCCAGTTCCTAGGTTTTTGTGCATAGTTGAGTCTCTTGTCCTTGTTTCCATGTGCAAATTATGGTTTGTGGCCAGAATTCTTCCATGAATACCGCATGTAGCCAGACTTCTCTGAATAATTGATGGGTCTAACAGGATGCTGTCTGTTCTGAGTTGAAGGCACTGCTGGACATCTTCCAATTTCAAAGGCCAGTAAGTCTCTCATCTGCTGCACTAAGTTTCCTTGGCTGACCACTGCGTCTATGGTCCTCAACGTTGTCTATTCCTTGGTGTACAGAGTGCTGAGAACTACAGGCAGATACTTATCCATCACGACATTAAGGAGGCATCTAATTGGCTCTAAATTTATTCTGCAGGAGGACAACAACCCCCAAACATCCAGCCAATGTCATTAGGAACTATTGAAGAACAAAGAGTCCTGGAGGTGATGATCTCGCCCCATAGAACCATGATCTGACATCATCCAGTCTGCCTGGCGATCACATGAATAGACAGAAGGATCCGCACAAGTGACATCCACAGAAGATCTGGGGTCAGTTCTCCAAGATGTTTGGAACAACCTACCTACCGAGTTCCTTCAAAAACTACCAAGAAGAATTGAAGCTTTTTGAAGATAATCACACCAAATGTTCACGGGATTTAGATTTCTCTTTTATTAATTTTGCATTTTATTAATTGATAGAAATAATCCATTAACACTTCTATAAATTGGAAGCTTCTTACTTTGCATCATCATTTCCACAACTGCATAAAACTTTTACAAGCCACTATATATCTTTATATAATATATACAGTACATACCATAAGAACTACAGTGATTTCCACAGTTCATGTAATAATCTGCGGAGGAACTTAGACAGATGCAGGAATTGGCAAATTTGCAGCCGGCGATGAAAACGAACCATCCAGCGGATGTGTGCATTAAATAGTATCTAAAAATACCAATTTGGTTACCAGGAGTTAGATAGGATTTTATGAGTAAATATCAGGCGTAGAAAGAAAGAACGCTGCCACGTTAATTGGCGATACTTAAACCAAATGCATGCTTGACAATGGCGTAATGGGATTGAAGTGGATAGTTTAATGGCCCATGTTTAACAGATCACGCAGAGCACGTATAGAATAGATATTCATCATTAAATGTATCTTCCGATGTTCCTCAGGAGATGTTTGACCTTGGGGCCATTAATGTCTTTAAAAGTATCTGTAGCGATATAGTGATTCATTGTTATTGTCATAGTAATTCCATTAGGCCAACAGCAGCCATTACGCTCATTTTCCTGCCAGAATATGAACTCTGCTATGGCCAGCATGTGATAATAAATGTTCGGGGCTTTAAGAATGCTATTACATGCGTGCATTAAAGTGGTTTTTTGTATATTATAGATTAGGCTGGTATTTTGTGTAGCGTTAATGAAAGAAATGGAGAAAGGAAGATACTATTCTTGTATTTCTGCCCAAGGTGGATGTAAAGCTCTAGTTGCTGCCTGATATGTCTTATTACCTTTTTTTTGCTCTTAATTTAATTATTTTTTTTTCAATTTGTTTTGTAAATATATTATTACTGGAAACCATCAGCAAGCAGGCCAGATGTAGGTTAGGGTTAGGGGCATAACTATAATAGGTCAAGGTAGTGGCGTAACGAGAGTCGTATAGGAGCCAATGCAAAATTTGGACCTGCACCACCCCCGCACAAAACCACCCCCCACCCCCAACATGTTGGTCAGATGTATGGGCCCTTTTATCATTTTAAATCCTATAAGGACATACAAGTTTCCCCACCTCCACCATTATGTAGTAATGTCCACCATTCTGTGATCCTTCCTGGTATATATGTCCCCCATCCTGGGCCCATTCTAGTATATATGTTCCCCATCCTGGTATACATGTCCCTCATGCTGACCCCATCCTGGTATGTATATATGTCCTCCATCCTGGTATATATGACCTTCATTCTGATATATATGTTCCCCACCCTGGTATATATGTTCCCCATCCTGGTGTATATGACCTCCATCCTGGTATAGATCACTTCCATCCTGGTATATATGTTCTCCATCCTGGTGTATATGACCTCCATCCTGGTATAGATTACTTCCATCCTGGTATATATGTTCCCCATCCTGGTGTATATGACCTCCATCCTGGTATAGATCACTTCCATCCTGGTATATATGTTCTCCATCCTGGTGTATATGACCTCCATCCTGGTATATACCGTATGTTCCTCATCCTGGTATATGTGACCTACATCCTGGTATATATGTTCCCCATCCTGGTATATATGTCCCTCATCCAGGTATACGGTATATATCCCCAACCTGGTACATATATCCCTTATCCTGGGCCCCATCCTGGGCAGCTCTGCAACCGTGATTGTTTTTTTTTTTTGTAGAAATATCATGGAGACATGTCCAATTTTGATCCAATCAATCTCACCAATACAAGTCTATGGGTCCGTGAGAAAATCGGACAGCACTTGTCCATGTGTCATCCGATTTTCACGAACTGTTTGATGAGAGGTTGAAAAACTTTAATTTTTTTAAATTTCATCTGAGAAAAACTGATGATAAAACTCAGACTGTTTTTTTTTAGTGAGCCATTAAAATAAATAATTCCACCTGAGTGTCCTTTAGGACTCATGTCATTCAGACATCTATTTTTTTCACATGCAAGAAAAATGGACTGAGTTTCATAAACTTGGTCTGAGTTATGAGAAAAAAATTGTAAATGTCTCTGTCTCCACCTTCTCTTATTTAACTGTCAAAGACGGATAGCACTTTGATGGCGTCCGAATGCTGTCCAACCATTTCATGGACCAATATACTTGCATGGCCACCATTGATCCCACACACTGATCAATATTGGACATGTTTCCAAGTTTTTGTGCTGATCACTTGGTCCACAAAAAAAAAATCAGATGTGTGAACATCCCATATTCTATACTAAGTACGAGTGCTATCTGTGAAAAAAACAGATATAACTCGTACATGAAAAACGTACGTCTGAATGAGCCTTTAACAGAAGTAATGTCCTCTAAGTGTTACCTTAAAAGAAATAATGCCCTCTTAAGAAATTTTAGTCCCCGAGTGTCTCCTTAAAACAAACAACGTTCTCGGCTTGCCCTCCTTGAAAGAATTAATTTCCCATTAGTTCCCCTCCAAAAGGATTGCCACATGACTTGTTATTTTAAGTCAAACCAGAATCTCCATTTCCAGGGTTCTTGCCCCTTATTAGTGTAGGAGAATGGTAGAAATCTAAGGGTAAGGAAGACCTGTCGTTTGCCATAAGCATCTCCTTCCCTCCCCTATCTAAATGCCGCTGTTCTCCTGAATCCAGCAATGTTTTTCTTGTGTTCCTGCTCCTTTCCATTCCTGAGATATGCCCATTTTACTGTTTATAAATCTAATCTTTTTTTAATCAACTGGGCGTGGTCATTGTACAGACTCCCAAAAGTCAAATTTCTAAGCTATGCCCATTAGTATAAAAATTACTAGATTTATAAGATTTACATACACTGGCTTCCTATTGCCCAGAGGCTCCAATTCAAAACCCTAACCATGACGTACAAAGCCATCCACAACCTGTCTCCTCCATACATCTATGACATGGTCTCTAGGCACCTACCCGCACAAAACCTTCGATCCTCTCAAGATCTCCTTCTCTACTCCCCCCTCATCTCTTCTTCCCACAACCGCATACAAGACTTCTCCCGTGCTTCCCCCATACTCTGGAACTCTCTGCCGCAACACATCAGACTCTCACCATCAATGGAAACCTTCAAGAAGAACCTGAAGACCCACCTGTTCCGACAAGCCTACAGCCTGCAATGATCCTCGGTCTACTGAACCACCGCGCGACCTGCTCTACCCTCTCCTACTGTATCCTCACCCATCCCTGTAGACTGTGAGCCCTCGCGGGCAGGGTCCCCTTTCCTTTTGTACTTGTGTTTCCCTTGTCTTACACATGTTTATTATACTTGTCTATATTTCCCCTTTTCACATGTAAAGCGCCATGGAATAAATGGCGCTATATAAATGCATAATAATAATAATACAGGAAAGAAGGGGCCGTATCTCAGGAATAGAGGGGCGCAGGAACAAAAGGAAAACATCGTCAGATTTGGGAGAACAGCGGAATTTACACCAGGTAAAAAAAATGACACATTTATGGAAAGTCATAGGTCGTTTTTAAGTAGATCGCCAAACTGATGTAGATAGAGTTATGTCTATACTACAGGATGGGCCATGTATATGGATACACCTGGGTGGGCCATTTATATGGATACACCTGGGAGGGCCATTTATATGGATACACCTGGGAGGGCCATTTATATGGATACACCTGGGTGGGCCGACTTCAAAATGGCCGCCATGGTCACCACCATCTTCAAAAGTTTCCCCCTCCCATATACTAATGTGCCACAAACAGGAAGTTGATGTCACCAACCATCTCCATTTTATTTAGGTGTCTCCCATATAAATGGCCCACCCAGGTCTATCCTTATAAATGGCCCACCCTGTATTACTCCGAACCATTATTTTTTAAGCTTATTAAAACAACTGAGTTATTATCCATAATATTTGTATCCAAACTGGTGATGATCCACACACACCTCATCCAGCTCCACCAATGAGTGACAGAACAAAAAGAACAATATCCATTATACAATCATAAAAAGTTATAACACATCAGTCCTGCCCAAAAGCAGGGTACACCGCAATCACGTCTCCACGATATGGGCCACCTCTGCTATCCAAAGGCAGAAACAGGAAAGGAGTAGCAGAAAAACGTCAAGAGACAGGAATCCAAGAACAATATAGCTGCACCTCAGCAGCTCGCTGGTTATCACTCTCCTAATAATGGGAGGATATAATAACTCCCAGTTCACATTCTTATCGCGCCGTCCGGCCAATGAAACCTCCAAAACGGCGCACAATGTCGAAATTCTGCTCATTTTAACGGGAAAAGTTTCTGTTGGCAAATAATTCTCTATGAAGTCACATTCTTGGAAATTGTTTAGTTCCGTTCATTCCAAAAACCACACAAGTAAAAAAAATAAAGTATGACACAAGAGGAGGAAGCTGTTAATCCGAGCTCATTAGCGCTGTGCAGCAGGTTTTATCACATAGAGAAAAAAAATCCTCTTCGCCTGTAACTTATGAATGTAGTGTGGGCGGATTGGAAGCCTCTCAGCGTGTTAGAATAAAAAAATAAATAAAAATGTGTTGCAGGATAATATGTTACAACTTACTGTGAAAGATTGCAGGAAAAAAGGAACATATTGATTTTGATATTATGACATTAATTTTTTTTTCTGTTCAAAAGGACTCAGATAGTACCTTTTTTTTTAATGTAAAAAAGATTGCAGTAAACTTCACGACTTCCAAGTATTTTCGGCAAGTATTTCCAGAGTTGTTCTGTACATCGTACTCCTTGTGCTGGGGTGACACGGAGACTTTGGCCGCGACACGTGACCAAAGTTCACAGCGCAATACAAGTGAATTAGACACCGCGACAAGTAAGCCGCAAGAAGTCCAACAACGTCTTTGGTGACTTGCTCGCTGCAGTTGCAGTAACCGCAGAGTCGCAATGCGACCTCATACACTTGTATTGCGCTGTGACATAGCGGCGACACCTAGCGAACTTTGGACTTGCAGCGGGTATCGCAGCCAAGGACCGGCCCCAACCCTAGGGAAGAGTCAGACGGCAGTATAACGCGGACGAGAATCGCAACGCAATGATCGGACTGGCTAGCGGTTCTCCCTACCCCAGCATGACAGCTGCATAGAATTACATGGATGGCCAGTCCAAGCATTGCATTGCAATCCTGACTCTTCCCTTAAAGTGTGCTTGTCATTTCAGGTGACTTTTGCAGAATAAGATGCTGTGTGTATGTACATGAGGAGTATCACAATTTCTGGCCATTATACTGTAAACTTTCTAGCCTGCATTTTCACCAGTTTTCCTCTCTATAGGGTCTATCTTTACCTTTTAGTTGTTTCTGAGCTGGTGGGTTGAGACTAGCTGCAATCATGTCTCCCATTCACAGTACACACCGACATGAAAGATTCTTGCTACAATGTCTTTATGTAGTACATGTCAGAAGCAACAGCAGTATGGAAGAGAATGTACAGTAGTACTGAGCTGTGACTTCATCTGTGGTGGGGATGATAAAACACTTACTAGAAAGCTGCAGCATGGGTCTGTGTGTCTATACCTCTTTCTTTCACTCTGTATATTTCTCTGGTCCACCCTTCTCTTTCCCTCTCCCTGGAATTGTTATGTCTCACTTGGTGTGGTGGATCCTCAAAGTCTTTTGATCAGCATGTAGCCCTGGTACAGCAGAGCGGAGGAGTCAGTATGCAGTGGAGTTGAAGATGTAGTGAGTCGCTTTAGTGAATCCAAAATGATGCAACACAACTGAGGAGCGGAAATGGAGATATGAAGGCTAGCTGTAGCAGAACTGGAACAATCGAGTTCTTGTAGAGGAGACCAGATGTAGCAGAGTTGGAAAAGCAGAGCTGTAGTAGTTGAGACCAGGTGAAGCAGAGCTGGAACAGCAGAATTCTAGTGAAAACCAGATATAGTAGAGCTGGATCAGCGGATGTGAAGTTGACTCAGACGTCAAGGTTAGATTTCAGAAAGGCAGATTTTAAGGGATTCAGAAAGAGAATTGGAAGAATCCAATGGCTGGATATCCTTAAAGACAAAAATGTCCAGGAAGGATGGGAAATCATGAAAAATTAAATTCTCAAAGCACAGTTGTTAACAATTCCAAAAAGAGGGAAGAATAGGAAGCATTTAAGGAAACCAGGATGGATGAACATAGAACTTTAAACACATGCTAAAAAGGAAGAAAGAAATGTTTATAAAATGGAAAGAGGGAGGCATATCTAAAGAAGAATATAATGCTGTCTGCAGAACCTGCAGGGCAAAAATCAGATTAGCTAAAGCTGAAAATGAATTGAGGCTTGCAAGAGATGTCAAAAGCAATAATAAAGGATTTTGGGGATATGTCAAAAGTAAAAGAAAAGTCAAAGATGCTATAGGATTTTTACAGGATGAAAATGATGAAATGGTAAGACAGGATGTTGAGAAGGCTGAACTTTTAAATTCCTATTTTGCATCTGTTTTCTCTCAGAAAGGAAATGTAACATCAACTGTTCTTCACTGTCCTATTAAGGGAATAGAAGAATCCAGGATATCTATAAACAGGAAGATAGTGAGGAAACACTTAGCTAACCTAAATGAATTCAAGTCTCCAGGTCCAGATGAATTACACCCCAGAGTACTGAAGGAGATAGCAGAAGAAATTTTTGAACCCCTCTCCATAATCTTTGAAAATTCTTGGAGAACAGGAGAAGTGCCAGAAGACTGGAGAAGAGCAAATGTTGTTCCTATCTTCAAAAAGGGGAAGAAGGTGGACCCAGGCAACTATAGGCCGGTGAGTCTGACTTCTATACCAGGAAAGATCTTTGAACAAATTATTAAACATGTATGTCAGTACCTGGATAAGAATGAAGTGATTAAACAGAGTCAGCATGGGTTTGTAACTAATAAGTCATGTCAGACTAACTTAATTTCCTTCTATGATGGAATCACTGATTGGGTGGATCAAGGAAATACTGTAGATATAGTATATCTTGACTTCAGCAAAGCATTTGACAAAGTCTCTCATACAATCCTTATGGAAAAAATGACTAAGTATGGAATGGACAAGGCAACTGTTAGGTGGATTCATAACTGGCTTAGTGATCGGACCCAAAGAGTGGTCGTAAATGGCTGCACATCCAGTTGGAAGAATGTCTCAAGTGGGGTACCACAGGGCTCTGTCCTGGGCCCTGTATTGTTCAACATCTTTATCAACGATTTAGATGAAGGAATTGAGGGTAAACTGATTAAATTTGCTGATGACACAAAGCTAGGAGGGATAGCTAATACTAGAGAAGAGAGAGAGGATTCAAAAAGATATAAATAAACTGGAGAAGTGGGCAGCAACTAACAGAATGGTTTTTAACAGGGAGAAATGCAAAGTACTACATCTGGGCAATAAAAATGAAAAAAGCATATACAGAATGGGAGGAATAGGGCTAAGTGACAGCACATGTGGAAAAGACTTGGGTATACTAATAGATCACAGACTGAATGAGTCAACAGTGTGATGCAGCAGCAAAAAAGGCAAATGCAATTCTAGGATGTATTAACAGAAGCATACAGTCTAGATCATGTGAAGTCATTATTTCCCTCTACTCCTCTTTGGTCAGACCTCATCTGGAATATTGTGTCCAGTTTTGGGCACCACATTTTAAAAAAGACATCAACAAACTGGAGCAAGTTCAGAAAAGAGCGACCGGAATGGTGACCGGTCTGCAAATCCTGTCTTATGAGGAAAGGTTGCAGGATTTGGGAATGTTTAGTTTGCAAAAGAGAAGACTGAGAGGAGACTTAATAGCTGTCTACAAATATCTAAAGGGCTGTCACATTGTAGAAGGATCAACTTTATTCTCATTTGCACGAGGAAAGACTAGAAGCAATGGGATGAAACTGAATGGGAGGAGACACAGATTAGATATTAAAAAAAACTTTTTGACAGAGTGATCAATGAGTGGAACAGGCTGCCACAAGAAGTGGTGAGTTCTTCAATGGAAGTCTTCAAACAGAGGCTGGACAGACATCTGACTGGGATGATTTAGCGAATCCTGCTTTGAGCAGGGGGTTGGACCAGATGGCCCAGGAGGTCCCTTCCAACTCTACGATTCTATGATTCTAGGGACCAGATGTAGTTGAACTGGAACAGTGGAGTTGAAATAATGGAGACCAGATGTTCCAGAGCCGGAACAGTAAAGTTATAGTACTAGCTATTTGGATGTAGTGGAGTTAAGCAGGGGAAGTGGAGGTTTGATGTAGCAGACCAGTAAAAGAGAGAAAGAACAGGTATCATATTATCGTCGGGGACACTAACTAATAACTAATATTGATATATTCTGTGAATTTTTCTGAATACTCAGGCAGCGTCTCGCCACCTGAGCCTGTTCTACATGACCAACCAGGGAAGAGGAGTGACGCACAACTCAGTGCTGGAATCAGGACAGGTGAGTAACAAGACTTCAATAGGGTATTGTAATCTGATAGCTCAGTGAGCTGGTAGTCCATGTTGTTTTGGGCAATATGGATTCTTAGCATTTGTTTTCTGAGTGAATTATGAGTTCAGGAGGAGGAGGAGAAGATGAAGTTCATAAGTGGAGAAAACAACATGTTTGTCTGATAAGATGTATTACAATAAGTTTCTTATTTTTACTTGTACGATTAATATATGCAGTTTGTTGAACTGACGGCGACCATTTGAAAAAGTCCTACGGATAAGTCTATGGAGCAAAAAAAGCTATACACAGAGCATGCTGCATTAAAATATAAAAATAACACTCACAACAAAAACAATTTGTATATAGACTTTGCAATACTTTTCTGACTTTACTATAGACTTTAAAGGTATTTTCTGGCCAATTATTTTTATTAGTCATTTTTAAAAAAAAAAAAGGCATGGAATAGCATTAAAAAAACTAACAAAACAGAGGCGCATTAAAAACGTATATGCATTTTTTACCTGTGGATTTTCTGCATCTAATGCAATTCTATAAAAAAAATCCACACATAATACTCAGAGTAGTCACAAGAGAAATTTACCTGTTGCATTGTTATGATCCAGACTGGGTTTTGAGTCCTGTTCTCTCTTTTTCCGGGTCTGGTCATGTCAAGAGTTAACCTTTCTCAGCCTCAGTCTGAGTGCAGGCGATGTCAGTTATAGTTTTTTTCTAGGGCTGCTGTAGCTGACTCTGATTGCTCTGATTTGTCCTGCTGAGTTTGCTGTCTGAACCCGAGTCTCTATTTTCCTCTATTCCCATCTTGACTCAGTGTTTCCCTTTAGTGTGCTGACTCCCTGGTTTTGACTTGACTTGTATCCTGACCTGCTTCTGTCCTTTGTCTTTTGTCTTATCCGCTCCTGACCATTACTGATTCCCTGGCTTGTTTCTGACCACGAGAGTTTGCTTATTCCTTTGGTACTGCGCTACAGTCTAGGATTTGACCTGACTTGTTTGACTATTCTGCTGCCACCTGTGGTAGCCTCACTGCTGCACTGCAGATCAGCTGTTTAGGTGCAGTCCTGCTTCCAGTCTACTGCCATCTAGTGGAGCCTGCACCTACCTACATTGCAGCAGCGTGACAAGCGGATTTGAAATACACACCTGGGATCAATTTATGCTGCTTAAAAAAAAGCTCCTGCAGCTATAATAATGTTATATTTGGGTATTTTTTTATTGCAGTCACTCCTAATATATTAATTACTAGCTGAAGAGCCCGGTGCTGCCCGGGCATAGTAACTAACTGTGGTTAGTTATAACAAATTATAATTATCCTCCATCCCATAGTCCATATACCCATCATACATATCCACCATTCCATAGGCCTGTGCCCATATACCCATCACACATCCTCCATCCCATAGTCCCATGCCCATATACCCATCATACATATTCTCCATCCCATAGTCCAATGCCCATATACCCATCATACATATCCTCAATCCCATAGTCCCGTGCCCATATACCCATCATACATATCCGCCATCCCATAGTCCCGTGCCTATATACCCGTCATACATATCCTCCATCCCATAGTCCAGTGCCCATATACCCATCGCACATGCATCATCTCATAGTCCCGTGCCCATATACCCATCATACATATCCACCATCCCATAGGCCCGTGCCTATATACCCATCATACATATCCTCCATCCCATAGTCCCGTGCCCATATACCCATCACACATATCCTCCATCCCATAGTCCCATGCCCATATACCCATCATACATATCCTCCATCCCATAGTCCAGTGCCCATATACCCATCACACATCCTCCATCCCATAGTCCTGTGCCCATATACCCATTATGACATCATCATCACCATGGCAACCATTATGACATAACCGTCACCATTGCAAACTATTAAGACATCATCGTCACCGTGGCAACCATTGTGACAGCATCTTCGCCATTGCAACCTATTATGACATTAGCGTCGCCATGGCAACCATTATGACATCATAATTAGGGGCGGAGCTTGCAACCTATGATGACTTTTTCCCCATTATGTAGATAGGGGCAAAATTGTTTGGTGAATTGGAATGCGTGGGATTAAAATTTCGCCTCACAACATAGCTTAGGACGCTCTCGGGGTCCAGACGTGTGACTGTGCCAAATTTTATGGCTGTAGCTGCGACGATGCGGATGCCAATTCCGGACATGCACACACACATACATACATACACACACACCCACATTGAGCTTTATATATTAGATATATTGTGAACAATCCCTTTAAATATGCAAAAAAAAAAGTTCATATCCAGAAGGAAAGTGCATCTCTCTCTGATGCCCCCCATAAATTGATATCTTAAGAAATACAGTCCATTCATCATATAAAAGAAATAACTGTTTTTGTTGCCCATAGCAACCAAACGGAACTCAGTTTAAATTTTTTAAACTTCTCCGGTGTAATAAAAAGCTGCACTGTGAATGGTTGCTATGGGCAACAATGGCAGTTTTTCTTTTCAAATGGATTTTGGTAAATGTTCCCGGCCGTGTCTGGTTCCATCTAGCGTGTCACTCGCTGGCGGCTTTATGCTGAGGGTGTAGGGCTAGGTATAACGTCATACATGTAAGCTGGTCGGATGGGCTTAAAACGGCGCCCTCCGCTGCCTTATATTTCACCATGATTTGATCCCAGGCTCATGTTTATAATTAGCTCTATACAAACTTTTATGGACCCTTAGTTAATAGCCGACCAATGGGCCGCGTGCTTGGGTTTCCCGAAATAAACTCAAATATTCATTTTTACTACCAGCAGCGTATCATTTATAAGCTGAGCATGAGATCATAGTAACGTTTTCGGTGTTCCTTCAGGTTCCAATTACTTCCCAGATCTTTTTTTAAGTTCATACAATCCATCCTGAGTGACCCCCAGTTCGGGGGGTCTGGGATCATGTGACCAGCTGTTTATGCTTTTTTTTTTTTTTTAAGTAAAATATTAATTTTGAAGCACAGCTTGTTCCATGACGTTGTATTTTATTTGATTTTGCGCTTTGATTTTAGTTTATTCTCAGAATAGTTAGGTTGATGTGTTATAAGCCTGTAGACCAGGGGAAAGGATTGGCATATTTTCATATTTTCATATTTCAAATTCATAATTTTCTCCATAGGGATTGAGAGGAGAGGGGATGTAATAATATTAAAAAATAAACTTGTACCCATCTGGGAGGTGTGCAGAATTATATGTTTATTGCACTCACCTCGTGGAGCTGAATTGTCAATGTGATAGAAACCCCTTTAGTGGCAATATATCATCTGAAAATTATCACAGTTTTTGTGTTATGTGTGTTTTTAAAACATTTTTGGCTATCTTTTTCTTTTGTAACACAATTGAAAAAAAAACCCCACATATTAGTAATCCTGCAATTTTCTCATTGGCGACTGGGGCTTTTTTTTATTCAACTTCCTGTCCTTGAAGAAAGAGTTTTTCAGCAGGTTCTTTATCATCACAGACAGGATTACAATGACGCCTCTATATACAGCAGGTAACACAGGATCCACCGTTCACAATAAGTGATATCACAGCTCACCTCCTCCCTCTCTAGTACAATAATTGATAGCAACTCTATATACAGTAGATAACTGTTATGCGAGGCTTAGGTCGAAGGAGGCTGACAAACCCGGGCCCCTGCGGAGTCCCTCAAACTAGGGAAAACCCTGTCTGACCCTCAACCCAGGGTTTTTGCTAAAGGTGCAAATGCCTGAGCCTCCAGCCTCTCCTTATCTCCTGCTCAGCCCTAAGCTGAACCCTCCACCCAGTGAGTTGTCAAACCACCAAATCCCACACAGTAATGACAGACAGGGAGAACTCAAACCGCACCACGCCGCATACACGCAGGACAATACTATAATGTGAACAGGGCAAAACAAAGCACAAATATAGGAAGGCGAAAAGGTAACAACGGATCATATGACACCAGATATGAATTTCTCTCTCCAACACCTCCACTTCAGACCGGAACCACTTGGCACAAAACACAAGCTATAATCGGCGACGCCCACAGGCCAGCACGACTATTTAAAGACCGTGGGCGTGACCAAACATCCCACCTGACCTCCAGCTAGATTAACCCCAGATAACCTGAGTAAAATCAAGCCGGCGCCACTGAGGCTATAGTGGACGGAGATGGAACTACCGCTGCCTGCCGGACGCTGTGGTGTGAACAGCGTCTGACATGACAATAACACAGGATCCACCATCTACACACGTGGTCAAAATTGTTGGTACCCCTCGTTTAATTACAGAAAAACCCACAATGGTGACAGAAATAACTTGAATCTGACAAAAGTAATAATAAATACAAAATCTATGAAAATGAACAAATGAAAGTCAGAAATTGCTTTTCAACCATTTTTTAAAAACTAAAATTCATGAAATAGGCCCAGACAGAAATGATGGCACCCCTGAAAATAATGTGACAAAAGGGACATGTTAAATCGTGGTGTGTCCACTAATTAGCATCACAAGTGTCTGTCTACAATCTTGGAATCAATGTGTTAGGAACAGTGGAACGCACTAAATAAAAATAATAATAAAGTGTGTTCGCCGCTCGGGGTCCACCGTGCAGTAGGTGATATAACCGCTGCTAAGTGGTGGCAGGAGCAATATGGCGGAAATGCGCACAGGGTTAAACTTCACCCAGGTGCGCAGAACAATCTCAGTTAATTCACAGAGATGCCAAATAAGTACAAACACAAAAGACTGAGCCTGGTGAGGTCACAGTACTCAGTAAAAAATGCACACACGATATAAGGTCACAGGAGTAGCACAAGACGGCAGCACTACGTCCGTCTAGACCTACCGTGTGCAGAGCGTCACAACTGCGGACGCAAAGGGGCTGCTACTGCAGCGCGGCGTGGACACTGCCGCTAAACGACAAGGCTAAGTGTTATGAATGAGTCACCGAGGAGGAAAAACAAAAACAAGCTAAGCTCCAGAAAACCAGAGAGGTTGGTAACTAAGCGGATTGCAGACCCCTGATCCTATCCACACAACTAGCAGTAGCCGTGGAGCGTACCTACGATGATCCTAGATGTCTCATCACAGCCGGAGAACTAAATAAGCCTAAAGCAAGAAAAGAGGAAATCTAAACTGCCCCAGAGCAGACCCCAAAGCAATATGACAGCCCCCAAACATGTATTGTCGGTGAGACAAGATGAAAACACAAACACAGATAGAAAAATAGGCTGAGCAAACGATGGGGCCCACACTAACTAGAAAGGACAGGAAAGGAAAGATGCTGTCTGCAATCACGCACAAAACCCTGCCAAAAAATGTCCAACACTTTCTGATAACAAAAACCCTGAAGTCGCTAGACTTCAATTCCCTATATCAGCACTCTGGTATATTCTGAAGACAGAGCAAAAAAGAGACCACTATGATCAGGGACAAAAAGCAAACTGGCATAAACAAAGATATAAGAATGGAAATTCAGCACAGCCCCAGCAGGGGCTGGCTGACCACAAAAACTGAGTAAACCAGACCAAATCTCATGTGAAAAAATAGCAGAGCAAACTTAGCTTGAGAAGGCAGGAACAGAACTGGAAACCAGAACCTCAGGGCAGGAAAAAAATCACCAGCACAAAATTAGGGAGTCGGCTGTCTTAAATCCAGTCAGAGACTCCTGATGTCCACTCACAATCCTCCTCCTTAGGTGGCAGGTCACTGCCATTTAGATCAGCTTCGTTACCTACTGTCACCACCAGAGGGAGCCCGGATGGAGAACTCACGACTCCTCTGTCAACACAGCCAGCTCCACCACCCTCACCAGAAGCCAGAGGTAAACCAGAAAATGAGTTCACAACAGTACCCCCCCTTGAGGAGGGGTCACCGAACCCTCATCCACGCCTCCAGGCCGATCAGGATGGGCCCAGTGAAAAGCACTAACCAATCTATCGGCATGAATGTCAGAGGCAGAGACCCAAGAATTGTCCTCCTGGCCATAACCTTTCCACTTGACCAAATACTGGAGTCTCCATCTAGCCAGACGAGAATCCAGTATTTTCTCTACCTCATATTCCACATTACCTTCAACCAACACAGGGCCAGGAGGTGCCGCCATAGGAACCACTGGCTCAACAAACCTCTTCAACAGAGACTTATGAAACACGTTATGGATCTTAAACGTAACTGGAAGAGCCAATCGAAAAGAAACCGGGTTAAGAATCGCCAAAATCCTATAAGGTCCAATAAATCTTGGCTTGAACTTTGGAGACGCAACCTTCATAGAGATATTTTTTGACGACAACCAAACCATATCACCCACTTTAAACCAGGGACCAATGGTCCTATGCCGGTTGGAAAACCGCTGGGCCTTTTCTTGAGAGAGGGACAACTTATACACCACTTGGTCCCAAATCTGCTGCATTCTCTCTACCACAGTGTCAACACCTGGGCAGGCTGAAGATTCCACTTGCCCTGAAGAAAATCAAGGATGAAACCCAAAGTTACAGAAATAGGGCGACATCAATGTGGCAGAACTAGCTCTATTATTTAGGGCGAATTCGGCCAAGGGCAAAAAATGAGACCCAATCATCCTGATCAGCAGATATAAAACAGCTCAAATAGGACTCCAAAGTCTGGTTTGTTCTCTCAGTCTGCCCATTGGCCTGTGGGTGAAACGCAGAGGAGAAGGATAACTGAATTCCCAGCTTGGAACAAAAGGCTTTCCAAAATCTGGAGACAATCTGGACTCCTCTGTCCGACACAATGTTCTCAGGAATCCCATGCAACTGAACCACCTGTTGAAAAAACAAGGGCACCAACTCTGAGGAAGATGGCAGCTTTGGGAGTGGTACAAGATGGACTATCTTAGAAAATCTATCACAAATCACCCAGATAAGTCATTCTCTGAGAGACAGGAAGATCAGAAATAAAATCCATGGAGATATGGGTCCATGGCCTCTTGGGCACCGGCAATGGCAACAACAACCCACTAGAACGAGAACAGGGTTTAGACCGAGAACAAGTCCCACAAGACTGCACAAAATTCCTGACATCACGAGATAAGGCGGGCCACCAAAAAGACCGACTCACCAAATCTCTGGTACCAAAAATACCTGGATGACCAGCCAACGCGGAACAATGAACTTCAGACATCACTCTCTTCCTCCACTGGTCAGGAACATACAATTTTCCCATAGGACAACGCTCAGGTTTGTCCTCCTGAAATTCTTCCAGGGCACGTCTCAAATCGGGCAAGATGGCAGAAAGAACTACCCCCTCACCTAGGATGGTAGTAGGTTTGGTCACAATAGGAGAATCAGCAAAGAAACTCCTAGAAAGGGCATCTGCCTTAACATTCTTAGTGCCCGGAAGAAAGGATACCACAAAATCAAAACGCGTGAAAAACAAGGCCCACCTAGCCTGTCTTGGATTCAAGCGTTTGGCCGACTCCAGGTAAATCAAATTCTTGTGGTCAGTGAGGACCACAACTTGATGTCTAGCTCCCTCCAACCAATGTCTCCACTCCTCGAATGCCCACTTCATGGCCAACAATTCCCGATTCCCCACATCATAGTTGCGTTCAGATGGGGAGAACTTTCGGGAAAAGAAGGCACAGGGATTCATTTTAGAAGTCACCGGATCTTTTTGGGACAAAACAGCTCCTGCACCAATCTCCGAAGCATCTACCTCTACCTGAAATGGAAGTGAGACATCAGGTTGCCGTAAAACCGGAGCAGAAGTGAACCTCCGCTTCAGCTCCTGAAATGCCAAAACAGCCTCTGGAGACCAATTCTGCACATCAGCGCCCTTCTTGGTCAGATCAGTCAGCGGTTTGGCAATACCAGAAAAATTAGCTATAAATTTACGATAAAAATTAGCAAAACCCAAAAACTTCTGGAGAGCCTTCAAAGAAGTGGGCTGAACCCAATCATAAATGGCCTGTACCTTGGCCGGGTCCATTTCAATAGTTGACGGAGACAAAATAAATCCCAAAAATGAAATCCTCTGTACACCAAAAAGGCATTTCGATCCCTTAACATACAGGGAATTCTCCCTCGAAATCCGGAACACAGTCCGAACATGTTCCACATGAGAATTCCAATCACTGGAAAAGGTCAGAATATTATCCAAATAGATGATCAAAAACTTATCCACAAAGTCCCGGAAAATATCATTCATGAAGGATTGTAAGACAGAAGGGGCATTAGTGAGCCCAAAAGGCATCACCAGGTACTCAAAATGTCCCTCCGGAGTATTAAACGCCATCTTCCATTCATCTCCATGCTTGATGCGAATAAGATTATACGCCCCCTGAGGTAAAGCTTAGTAAACCAGCAGGCACCTTTAACTCTGGAGAATAAATCAGAAATCAGGGGTAACGGATACTGATATTTAACCGTAATCTTGTTAAGGGAACGATAGTCAATACAAGGCCTTAATGAACCATCTTTCTTAGCCACGAAAAAAAACCCAGCACCTAAAGGTGACGAGGATGGTCTAATATGACCCTTCTCCAACGACTCCTTAATATAAGATCGCATAGCCTCGTGTTCAGGTACAGATAAGTTGAAAAGCCGACCCTTGGGAAATTTACACCCAGGCCTCAACTCAATTTCACAGTCATAACTCCTATGAGGAGGCAGGGATGCAGACTTACTCTCACTAAAAACATCATAAAAATCAGCCAAATAGTCAGGAACATCATGAGACTGGGGAGAGGTGGAGAAAACAAGAGTATCACCAAAAGCACACCGACAGCCCCAACTCACCACAGACACAGATTTCCAATCCAAAACTGGATTATGGATTTGCAACCAGGGAAAACCCAGAACAATAGTATCATGCAAATTATGCAGTACCAAAAATCTACAATTTTCTTGGTAGTCTGGGGCGACCCGCATTATCACCTGGGTCCAAAACTGAGGTTTATTTTCCGCCAAAGGAGTAGCATCAATACCCCTCAAAGGAATAGGCGTCCGCAGAGGTATCATGGGAAAACCACAACGTTTAGCAAAATCCAAATCCATCAGATTCAAAGCCGCTCCTGAATCCACAAAAGCCTTGGTGGAAAATGTGGATAGGGAGCAGATCAGAGTAATTGCCAAAAGAAACTTAGGTTGTATACTGCCCACAGCAAATGTGTGTGCAAAACGTTTCTCTCGTTTAGGGCAGACAGAAATAATATGAGAGGCATCTCCACAGAAAAAACACAGCTTATTCCGCCTTCTATACTCCTGACGTTGCACCCTAGACAAAACTCTATCACATTTCATAGGTTCAGACATTTGTTGAAAAGGTGGCCACACCTCTCGTGTAGTTTTACGTTCACATAAACGCCGATCAACTTGAATGGCTAATGACATAGAATCGTCAAGACCAGAGGGAACAGGAAATCCCACCATAATATCTTTTACGGTTTCTGATAAACCCTTACGAAAGAGAGCTGCCAAGGCACCATCATTCCATGTAGTAAGGACCGCCCACTTTCGGAATTTTTGACAGTATAACTCTGCAGAATCCTGACCCTGGTTCAATGCCAATAGGGCTTTCTCAGCTTGATCAATAGCATTAGGTTCATCATACAACAACCCCAAGGCTTGAAAAAATGCATCCACATTAGTCAGAATAGGATTTTCAGGTGTCAAAGAAAACGCCCAATCCTGGGGATCGCCGCACAGCAAGGAGATGACAATTTTAACCTGCTGCGCAGAGCTCCCCAATGAGTTAGGCTTCAAGGCAAGAAATAATTTACAATTATTCTTAGAATTCAAAAATTTAGACCGATCCCCAGAAAACACATCAGGAGTAGGGATTTTTGGTTCAACAGCATGTGACTGATCCTGATAGGTGGAAATTCCCCGCACTTCAGCAGCGAACTGCTCCACACGATCAGACAATTGCTTAATTTCCATTAAGAAAAAAATCCTCCTACGGCCCCAGAGAAAAAGAGGAAAAAATACATATAAAAAAAAATTCTTACACTTTTTTTTTTCTTTTTACAATTTTTTTTTCCTGCTTTTGAGTACCCTAGAATCTGCGGTATGGTTGGTGATTCTGTTATGAATGAGTCACCGAGGAGGAAAAACAAAAACAAGCTAAGCCCCAGAAAACCAGAGAGGATGGTAACTAAGCGGATTGCAGACCCCTGATCCTATCCACACAACTAGCAGTAGCCGTGGAGCATACCTACGATGATCCTAGATGCCTCGTCACAGCCGGAGAACTAAATAAGCCTAAAGCAAGAAAAGGGGAAATCTAAACTGCCCCAGAGCAGACCCCAAAGCAATAGACAGCCCCCAAACATGTATTGTCGGTGAGACAAGATGAAAACATAAGCACAGATAGAAAAATACAATGGGGCCCACACTAACTAGAAAGGACAGGAAAGGAAAGATGCTGTCTGCAATCACGCACAAAACCCTGCCAAAAAATGTCCAACACTTTCTGATAACAAAAACCCTGAAGTCGCTAGACTTCAATTCCCTATATCAGCACTCTGGTATATTCTGAAGACAGAGCAAAAAGGAGACCAATCTGATCAGGGACAAAAAGCAAACTGGCATAAACAGAGACATAAGAATGGAAATTCAGCACAGCCCCAGCAGGGGCTGGCTGACCACAAAAACTGAGTAAACCAGACCAAATCTCATGTGAAAAAATAGCAGAGCAAACTTAGCTTGAGAAGGCAGGAACAGAACTGGAAACCAGAACCACAGGACAGGAAAAAAATCACCAGCACAAAATTAGGGAGTCGACTGTCTTAAATCCAGTCAGAGACTCCTGATGTCCACTCACAATCCTCCTCTTCAGGTAGCATGTCTCTGCCTTTTAGATTAGCTTCATTACCTGCTGTCACCACCAGAGGGAGCCCAGATGGAGAACTCACGACTCCTCTGTCAACACAGCCAGCTCCACCACCCTCACCAGAAGCCAGAGGTAAACCAGAAAATGAGTTCACAACAGCTAAGGCGCAAGCGCAATGTCGGACGCTAGCAGCTGTAGATGTTGCAGCAGAGGAGCGCTGGCGGTGATTCTAACTCAGTCCCTAACCACATACGTAATATCAGAGGGAAGGGGTTTCAAATGAGTCAGTCACCAGATTCATGCATCCGTCCTCATACACACAGCAGTAAGACTATACTAGCAGCCGGGACCTTCCGCAAGCTTCCAGATCTCTGAGATGGACCAATGAGATCTGGAGCGGGACCTGAGCACATGACTCCCGATCTCCAATGGGAGATCATCCCATGAGCATGCTCAGTAGGAGGACAGAAGGACTTAGCCTCAGGAGAGATTTGCTGCAAGGCAATCTCCTCTGCTATCTCCTCTGCAGTAGATAAACAGCAGAATGTGAGGGTCTGGATCCCTGCGGAGTAAACGCAGAAATCTGACGCCTAACACAATGAGTGGCCTGTATAGAGGGCTACAGATACTTACTGCGCTATTTGGTGACATGGTGTGTATCACACTCAACATGGACTAGAGGAAGCAAAGGAAAGAGTTGTCTCAGGAGATTAGAAAGAAAATTATAGACAAACAAGTTACAGGAAAAAGTTATAAGACCATCTCCAAGCAGCTTGATGTTCCTGTGACTACAGTTGCACATATTATTCAGAAATTTAAGCTCCATGGAACTGTAGCCAACCTCCCTGGACGTGGCCGCAGGAGGAAAATTGATGACAAATCAAAGAGATGGATAATACGAATGGTAAAAAAAGAGCCCAGAAAAACTTCTAAACAATTAAAGGTGAACTTCAAGCTCAAGGAACATCAGTGTCAGATCGCACCATCCGTCGTTGTATGAGCCAAAGTGGACTTCATGGGAGACGACCAAGGAGGACACCATTTTTGACAAAAAATCATAAAAAAGCCAGACTGGAATTTGCCAAACTACATGTTGACAAGCCACAAAGCTTCTGGGAGAATGTCCTATGGACAGATGAGACAAAAATGGAACTTTTTGGCAAGGCACATCAGCTCTATGTTCACAGACGGAAAAATGAAGCATATCAAGAAAAGAACACTGTCCCTACTGTGAAACATGGAGGAGGCTATGTTTTGTTCTGGGGCTGCTTTGCTGCATCTGGCACAGGGTGTCTAGAATCTGTGCAGGGTACAATGAAATCTCAAGACTATCAAGGGATTCTGGAGAGAAATTTGCTGCCCAGTGTCAGAAAGCTTGGTCTCAGTCGCAGGTCATGGGTCTTGCTACAGGATAACACACAGCTAAAAACACCCAAGAATGGCTAAGAGGAAAACATTGGACTATTCTGCAGTGGCCTTCTATAAGCCTGACCTAAATCCTATTGTACATCTTTGGATAGAGCTGAAACATGCCGTCTGGAAAAGGCCACCTTCAAACACAAGACAATTGGAGCAGTTTGCTCATGAGGAGTGGGCCAAAATACCTGTCGAGAGGTGCAGAAGTCTCATTGACCGTTACAGGAATCGTTTGATTACAGTGATTGCCTCAAAAGGTTGTGCAACAAAATATTAAGTTAAGGTACCATCATTTCTGTCCAGGCCTATTTCATGAGTTTTATTTTTTTTAAATTCTGTGGATGCATGGTTGAAAAGCAATGTCTGACTTTCATGTGTTCATTTTCATAGATTTTTGGTTTATTATTACTTTTGTCAGATTCAAGTTATTTCTGTCACCATTGTGGGGTTTTATTATTATTATTTTTTTTTTTATAGCGCCATTAATTCCATGGCGCTTTACATGTGAAAAAGGGGCATACAAAGACAAGTACAACAATCATGAGCAATACATGGCACACACAAGTACAAAAGGAGAGAGGACCCTGCCTGCGAGGGCTCACAGTCTACAGGGGATGGGTGAAGATAGACTAGGAGAGGGTAGAGCAGGTCGTGCGGCGGTTCAGTAGACAGGATCAATGCAGGTTGTAGGCTTTCCGGAAGAGGTGGGTCTTCAGGTTCCTTTTGAAGGTTTCTGTGGTAGGCGACAGTCTGATGTGTTGGGGCTAGAGTGTGTTCTGTCATTAAATGAGGGGTACCAACAATTTTGACCACATGTGTACAATAAGTGATGTCACAGCTCACCTCCTCCCCCTCCTGCACAATGGTTAATAATGCCTCTATATACAGTAGATAACATAGGATACACCATTCACAATATGAGAGGTCACAGCTCACCTCCTACTCTTGCACAATGACTGTTAACATCTCTATATACAGTAGATAACATAGGATCCACCATTCACAATAGGTGATGTCACAGCTCACCTCCTCCCACTCCGGTACACTGACTGATAACACCTCTATATACAGCTGGGGCAGTCCTTACATAAAAGTAACATGCCGAGAACACATAGAAGCACCATACTATGACTAAGTACTGTCAAACATATTGTTTTATCGGACCTTAATGGTACCACAGTGAAATGCACCTGTCCTGTGCTTTTCTACCCGCTTCTTGGTCTGCTGAACTTTGTTGTGCTCCATGTCAGGCTTTGTAAATGGTCCATTGTGATTCCATGTGATCATCTACCTGGGTCTATATAAAGTCTACCAAGACACACATCTGTGTCTTGAGATTAAGAATTCTAAGTGCTCCTGAGTCCTGTATGCCTGCAGCCTCCAGGACCTCTGATACCTGTTCCCGGTCTCCTGTCTGCCTGCGGTTTCCAGAAACTCTGCTATCTGTCTACGGTCTCCAGGTCTTCTGCTGCTTGTCTGCTGTCTCCAGAACCTCTACAACCTGTTTCTGGTTTCCCGTCCACCTGTTGTCTCCAGAACCTCTGCTACCTGTTCCTGGTCTCCAGGACCTCTGCTACCTGTACTTCGTCTCCTGTCTGCCTGCAGTCTCCAGGACCTCTGTTACCTGTTCACTATTTCCTGTCTGCTTGTCGTCTCCAGGAATACGTGTCTACAGTTACGTTGACCTCTGCTGCCTGCTTCCCAGTCTCCTATCCACCTACGGTCTCCTGTACTAACTGTTTTCCGCGTGCCTCATCTGCCTGCTACACTGACACCTATAGCCCATGTTCCCACCCAGACCTTGGGCTTTGAGGATCAACCTCACCAGGTGATCATAACACAGCGCTGATGCCATAACATAATGAAGGACTTGTGTTCCAGATCCAGATTGGTTGAGGCCCAGAGGAAATATTTCCATTACTAGGGCATCATAGGTCTTTTAATATTAAAGTTTCCTAATATTAAAGGGGTTTTCTTGACTTTTCAAAAAAGGTTACCAAGAAGTAGAGAATGTTGTAAAATAAAGAAATAACCATTAATTACATGCTAAGGTAGATCCCGACAGCCTTGGAACAATCGTATGCCTTATATGATTCACGTGACCACTGCAGCCAATAACTGATAAGGGGTGATGCTAGCATGGATGACGTGTGATCTCTGTAGCCAGTGATTGGCTAATGATGCGATGATGTGAATGAGGTACAGTACATGACATCACTGTACGATCAATGGAGGCATCAAAACAGCTGAGCTGGCGGATTTATTAGGCCAGTTTCATATGAAGCAAATTATTTGTTTGTTTTTTGGGAGTTGGAGGAAATGGGAGAATGGTAGAAACCAAGCCAAACACGAAGAACTTACAAACTCCATGCAGGTGTTACACTTGTATTCATACTCAGGACCCTATTTGTGCGAGGCTATAGTGCTAATCTCTGAGCCCCCGCCCGTGCTGCCTAGATCGAGAATTGTTATGCAATTTGATGTTATTGATGTCAGAGGGTCATTACATTACCCCGCATGTGCGTGATGCCGTGATGGCGATGGACTACTTCACCGTTATAGCGCGACTAGTTCCGGCATGTGCTCCATCGGTGGGCCCATATATATACCGTAACCTCAATTGGTAAGCACATCACAAGCACCTCACCTTAAAAAAGCGGTAGTGAAACACGCGTCGGGGCTGTGTGGGACACTCCATTTCACCACAATATGGGTAAGTGGCAGTTTGTATATATGATTCATGATTAATGGCTACCTTTGGGATACATGTGGGAATCTGGTCAGTGTCTCTTTGCCCAGATTGACTGGATACTACCTAGACAATCTAATTCATGCTGACCCACCTGTCAGCAGCATTCCCCCTCACTTGTCTGTGTCCCTCCATACATATGTACCCTCTCTACTAAGTTTACTATATGTTCTATTGAATCATATATATCATTGAGTACCAATATAATGTATCATCACTTGGTGTTTCTGATCCCATATATAACATCTTTTCACGGTATATTCCCCCATTGGTTTTTCCTCCTTTTTCCTCATAACTGTTATGATTGAGTCACCGTAGGAGGCAAAAACAGAACTGCTAGCTAAGTCCAGAAAACCAGAGAAGTTGGCAGCTATCGAATTGCAGACCCCTGAACCTATCAACACAACTAGCAGTAGCCGTGGGGGGTTCCTACGATGCCCTAGACCCTTCGATCACAGCCGGAGAAATAACTAGGCCTAAAGAAAGAAAGGGGAAAACTAAACTGCCCCAGAGCAGACCCCAAAGCAATAGGCAGCCCCCAACTTATAATGACAGTGAAGCAAGATGAAAACACTAACACAGACAGAAAGATAGACTGAGCAAAGACGGGGCCCAAACTACCTACATAGGAAAGGACAGGAAGGCTGCTGTCTGCAATCCGTGAAAAACCCTATGAAACTAAGAGCCAACTGACTGACAGTGAAAAAGGCCCTGAAGACGCTAGGCTTCAAAAAAGCTATGTCAGTACTCAGGAATATTCTGAAGACAGAGCTACAGGCAAAAGGAGATTCAGCTCACCCCAACAGGGATTGGCAGAATCCAGAAAAGCAAAGAAAACAAAAACTAAACACTAATGCAAACAGGCAAAGCAGAAAAACTTAGCTTAGAGGAGCAGGAATCAGACTGGTGTCCTAGAAGTCCACAGAGAAATCACCCGCAGGGCAGAAGGGCGTCGGCAGCCTTATATCCAGTCCGTGACTCCACTCAGCCAGTCATCCTCATCAGGCTCAGGTGCCTGATAATCAGGCTCATTACCTTCCTTCACCAGAATAGGGAGTTCACCAGACCTCAGTGACGAAGGGGAAAATTAACTCACAACACATAACTTATTGTTTGGTACTTGATATTTTAATGTAATTTTTTCGAATAAAGTTTTTCTTTTACTTAATTTTCTGTGGTTTATGGTTACTCCATTTTTTCTCTCTATCAGCAATTTGTCTGATGGGTAGACTGAAATTCCAGCTTTGTAATATCGGGATGAATCAGAAGCAGTTGAGTCAAAAAAAATGAAATGATAAAACTTTTTCATTTCCAAAGATAGGGAACATCTTTTTCTTTTATCCGGACCGGTGTGCTGTATTTCAGGCTCGGTTTGCCATGAATAATAATAAAGTTACAAGCTGATTATCTATTCATTGCTAGGTTATAGTTTAGGAAATTCTGGGAACGTGACCAAGACTTCGAAGCCTAAAGCTGTGCTGAACTTACATGATGCGATAAAATCAAGTTACAGCATGTTTAGATTAAGAGATCTTCATTTCTGCTTTCTTTAAACTTACAACACGCAGTATAGCCTGAATTTGCCAATTTCAGAACACTTAAGGGCTCAGACGCCGAGGCTTGTTCGCGAAAGTGCAAAAGTGCATCGCACAAACTGCCGGTGACATCAGGCACCTATACTCGATGTGGGATCTGCAGCTCAGGGTGGCCGCATCTCACAATGGAAACAAAGATACAACGTGACGCAATTCTGCAAAACATGTACTGCCTAGGGTCAATTATGTAATATGCCACCATGTATCGCATTCATTCATTTGTATAGTGAGATAACTTCATAGATAAGTAGTCAGCTATCTCTCCTTACTATACCATAAACACGCATGCTTGGATTGGTCGCGCTTGCATATTTATTTTTATATGGAGGGGGGTATGTGATGCATCCAGACACTGTTCTTTCCATTTAACGCAAACATCAATTTTCAGTTTTTGCATTTGCTTTGGGAAGTACAGTAAGCAAACAACTTAGAACATAGAGAAGAAAGCGGATAGGCACAATCCGTCCTGTGCAAAAAATATCCTTTATTGTGGCATCATATTACCAACAGCAGGCAGATAAAACGATGGAGCAAATACAGACGATGATCGTTTCGCGCTTACTTTACGCTTCAACAGGTCATCTAGGTCATCAATAAGCCAAAATCCTTCTGGAAAAGCATCTTGTGGACAGATGAGTCCAAGATAGAGGTTTTTCATAAAGCACATCAATGTTCAGTTTACCAAAAATGGAATGAGGCCTTCAAAGAAAAAAAACACAGGACCTACAGTTAAATATGGTGGAGGTTCATAGATGTTTTGGGGTTGTTATGCTGCCTCTGGCACTGGGTGCCTCGAATGTGTGCAAGGCATCATGAAACCTGAACATTACCAAAGAATTTTGGCTCGCAATGTAGTGCCCAGTGTCAGAAAGCTGGGTTTGCATTCTAGGTCATAGGTCATCCAGCAGGACATTCATCCTAAACATACTTCAACAAACACCCAGACATGGATGGAAACAAAGCGCTGGAGAGTTCTGTAGTGGCCAACAATGAGCACCAGTGGAAAGATCTTAAAATTGCTGTTGGGAGAAGACGCCTTCACATATGAGACACCTGTAGCAGTTTGCAAAAGAAAAGTGGTCCAAAATTCCATTTGAGAGTTGCATGAAGCTTGTTGATGGTTATAGGTATCGATTGATTTCGATAATTTATTCCATAGGGTGTGCAACCAAATATTAAGTTGAGGGTGACAACAATTTTGTCTGTTCCATTTTAGGGGTTTTGTGTGAAATTATGTCCAATTTGCCTTTTTTTTCTCTGCTTCTTTTGTGTTGTTTCAATACACACAAAGGAAATAAACATGTGTATAACAAAACGTGTACTTGCAATAATTTTTTGGGAGAAATACATCATTTTCTGGAACAATTTCAACGGTGTAAACATTTTCAGCCATGACTATACCTGCTCATACATCACTATGATCAACCGAACTTATAAATTAGAAGTGTTCTGCTCTTAGTGGTCATGTGGGCGGCGCTGCGCAGGAGACTGGTCACATTGTCTTCACTGTTAGCACGCTCATTCTTGCCTTAATTGATGTGATGCCTTGAAAAGCTACATTGAGTTCCCATGCAGAAAAGTGTCGAATAAAGCTGGGCGAGCATGCTAAAAGGGTTGGCACCATGACCAGTCCCCGTCGCGGTCCCTCCTTATAAAAGCTGTAATTTGAACATAAGGATTTCTATAAAAAATATTGGTAAGCCCTGAATTAAATAAGAGTGTTTTTGATGACAGATTCCCTTTAAATGATCCACAATACACAGAAATCACACAGGAAGATCTGTGGGCGGCTGAACACTAAAGGCGTTATTATAAGGAAGACGTGATGTGAGCGTGGAGTAAAAAAAAAAACCAAGTCTTTATATAAACCCCTCACATGTTCTCGATGATCCCAGCAAATATTCATGGAGACGAGAATCTATAATAAAACACTGAAGTTCTGCTGTGCAGTAATATAGAGATGTGACATCCAGTGCACTGCAGGGGTATATGATAAATGCTCTCAGATGAGATATTCTAACTATCTTTTACTTACCAGTAAGTCCTAAAAGTAGAAAAAAGACAAATATCAAACAAATGAGTACAAAATATTAGACTTTGTTTTGTTCTTTGATTGAGGAAAAAAATCCAATGTCTCATGTCTGTGAGCAGCAGAAGTATGTGAACCTTTAGGATTAAAAGATATTTTAAAGGTGAAATTGGAGTCTGGTGTTTTCAATCCATGGGAAGACAATGAGATGTGAGTGGGCGACCTGTTTTAGTTAAAGGTAACCTGTCATGTAAAAAACCCTCTATTAACCTGGGGTTAATCTGCTGGTTAATAGCGCTCTGAAGCTGCCCGGAGATCGCACTGAGAACCCGAATGCAGGGACCAAATGAGTTTCATTCATCCGGGCAGCATTGAGCTTTCAGACATAGGGGTAGGCCACTGCGGCTTCAGTCACAGCTCCGTACATAGTGAAAGGCGGCTGCAATCACGTCCTTGGCCCTGACTGACAGCCAGCTGTAAATCATTGTTGGGGATGCAGATACAGCTGCTGCTCACAATGTACTGAGCGGTGACTGAAGCCGTGCCTCTATGACTGAAAGCCTGTGTGGAATAATGTTCATTTAATCCCAGCAGAAGAGTAGTTTCAGAACGCTAATAACCTGCAGATTAACCCAAGATGTGCAGACTAATAGCATTTTTTTACATGACAGGTTCCCTTTAAACAACACAAATCTTCACAACATACAGTATGGTGGTGGAAGACTATAATGGCACAAACAAAAGGAAATTTCTAAGGACCTCAGATGATGAGATGTGGATGTGGGTCGCCCTCCTGTGGGGTACTCGGTACCGGGCCGGTGTCAGGGGCATGTGTCACAGCAGCGGTGACCCGGTCCGTGGCCCTGGGCGCCCAAGTAATGGGGTAATGTAGTTAATGGAATGGAATAGTTCGTGACGCCACCTGTGGTGCTCAGCAAGGGAGGTGTTAAGCAGACGCTGCATGCAGATCCGCTGGGACTGATGGTATGGTGCAGCAAGGATGTAAAAGCTCCCCACAGGTGAAGCTATAGTCCCAGGGCAGTGTAGAGGTGGTCGGCACGGGGATGTTGCAGTGCCGTAAGGGTAGGAAGCAGAAAAGACACAGCAGGGTGCAATTTCTGTACCTTTACTTGATAACTGCAGTCCAGGGTCCTGATTACAGATGGTAACGGAGCAGGCTAGCCTGGAAGTAATTCAGGGATTCTCTCTCAGCAGACGGGCTGTGCAGTCTCCTTCCTAGCGCTCGTTTGAATGAAGTACTCCAAGTACTGAGTTACTCTGAAGTTCATCCTGTCAGATGTTCCCAAGAAACTTACTTGCACGGCAGACAGCTGTAGCCTCTCTTGGGGACTCCTCTCTTTCTGAGTCCTGGCTCTCTATCCAAGCTGCTGTTGTGCCTCAAGTCTTAGATGGGAGTAGGGCATTTACAGCCTCCTACTCCTCTGGTATCTGTTGTAGGACCGTTAGTATCCGTACAACCGTGGAGACCAGGCTCCAGTTCATGCGCTCTAACTGCGAGGGAGCTCTCCTTTCCCAGCTCAACCTCCAGCTTCTCTCTACACATCTGCACACTTCACCCTCTGCAGACTATCTGACCACTCCTTCCTCTTGGCCCTCAGAGAGCACTCCTCCCCTTAATCCTGGTTCAGAGTTCCCCCTGCTGGCCTGGAGTGGAACTGTGTCGCATGTATGGATTGACTGCGAGAGAGACCCATCATTGCCTCCAAGCCTGGCATTACCCTCCCCTGGAGGAAGGCAAAGCCACTATGGCGACCATACTCCTGGTGGCACCACATTCCCCCTAGTGCAAGTCAGCACTCCTGGGCTGAACAAAAGAAAACATGAATAACATATAAACAGTTACAATAATAATTGTACAAGAGCTAAAAATTAAAAAGTTACAAAAACCAAGTGCTTCAAAAATGGACCTATGATGATAAGTCCAGCATCAATGTCCATGGTCCATTCCTGGGCAAATGGTGAAATATTTACAAGTTGGTGACCACACAAGTCCTGTGGTACAGTGCCCATAAAACAAAACTGAAAAGTTCCAAAGGAAACTCTTACAGGTTACCTGTAGGCACAAAACTTGAAAAACAGTTACATATTTACACATACACAATTTCAACATTTACATTTATTTTGCTACATACGATATCTAATGGGTGGTATACCTTGTGTGGTGCGGGTAGACCTGCGTAAGACTGGTGTAGTGGGTAATGTACTGGATACACTACTGGGGGTTCTATGTAACACAGGGATACTAGACTGACTGTGAACTCTTAGACTCACCAGGGGCACAACAGGTTCACCACTGGCAGGGCGAGGGTTCTCTGGCTCCGCTGCTGGTGTGGCATCTGCTACCCGATTTTCCTGATTGTCTTGAGTCACATCTTCCTGTGCTACCAATTGGGGAAACAGCAACACTGGCACCACTATAGCATCGTTCACTTTAGTTCGATTCGCAGGGAATTCTCCAAGCACTGTGCTGGCCTTCTCTTCTTCCACTATGGGTTGGATGTTATCCGGTTCTTCTTTTCTTTCTTTTAACTGGTCAGGGCATAACTTCAAATGATCTCTCGATACCGCTGCTGAGGTCTCTCCTCCATTTTTACTAACAAGGCATACCTTAGTATTATCAAAGTTCGAGGGCAGAATGGTATAAGGTTCAGCTTCCCACTGATCATCCAATTTGTGCAATCTTCTCTTTCTTTTCAAGACTTGCTCTCCCGGCGACAAAGGAATGGCAGGTGCATTTTGATTGTAAAGCTTCTCCTGCTTTTGTCTTGACTGGGCCAAACTCTTCTCCACACATTCTTGAACTCTCCTGTACTGTTGCTGCCTCTCCGTGTCCCAATTAGCCTCTGGGGACGCCACTTCAGGTGTCAGGACTCCCATGTCTAGGTCAATAGGCAGCTTACCAGGTCTTGCTCTCATTAAATAGGCTGGGGTATAGTTGGTAGAGTTCACGGGAATATGGTTGTAGACGTCTACCAGATCTGGCAACTTCTCTGGCCACAGATTCCTCTCCTCCAAGGGCAAAGTCTTCAGGAGATCCATCACTACCTGGTTCATCTTCTCGCACATGCCATTGGTCTGTGGGTGATACGGCGTTGTCTGGATCTTCTTACAACCATACAGGTTACAGAATTCTTGGAACACTTCTGCCTCGAAAGCTGGACCTTGATCTGTAAGCACTTTCTCCGGGTACCCATGTGGTCTACTGAAGTGCTGTTGGAATGCTCTGGCTGATGTCCTGGCAGTTTGATCTTTGACAGGCACAACTACCAGGAATCTTGAGTAGTGGTCCACAATGGTAAGTGCATAGATGTAGCCTGACTGGCTTGGAA
The DNA here is from genome assembly GCF_039654945.1 of Dendrobates tinctorius. NCBI lineage: Eukaryota > Metazoa > Chordata > Amphibia > Anura > Dendrobatidae > Dendrobates > Dendrobates tinctorius. The sequence goes on along the minus strand of NW_027361810.1, from coordinate 23,443,505 downwards.
CCAGCTTCACATGGTCCAGGGCTACCAACTCAAGGGGCTGTTTGGTGGTAATTGGCTGCAGGGGAGCTCTCTGGCTGTCCCGATCCTTTCTGTGCAGGTTACATTGTCCACACTCCAGGCACCACCTCTCAATGGCTTTCCTCATACCAGTCCAGTAGAACCTCTCTCGGAGCAATACTTCCAACTTCTTCCATCCGAAGTGTCCAGCTCCATTGTGGTATGCTTCCAGGACCATTGATGCCTCTCTCTTTGGGACTATCACCTGCCAAACCAGCTCATGAGTGCGGGCATTGATACTCCTCTGACACAGCTTCCCTTCACAAATGAACAGTCGGCCTCTCTCCTTCCACAACTGCTGAGTTTCTTCAGGAGCATCCGACTCTGGACGTGAGTCAGCTCGTGTCAGCAGCACCTTCACCAGGCGGACTGCAGGGTCACTATCTTGAATTTCTGCCCAGTCATGATGGGGCAATGGATTCAGGGTGACCTCCTTCAAGCCAGACTGTCTATTTCTCACTCCTTGAGCATGCTGGGCCGCAAGTGGCCGGTGGAAGGGAGGTAGCTCTATCTCTTCAAGAGCCTCAGGGTCTTCTCCGGCATCTGGTACGTTAGGCATTCTGGACAGCGCATCAGCATTGGCATTCTTGTGCCCTGCCCGGTACTTGATGGTAAACTCATAGTTCGATAGCCGAGCCATCCATCGCTGTTCCAGTGCACCTAGTTTTGCAGTGTCCAAATGCGTCAATGGGTTGTTGTCCGTGAAGATAGTGAACTTGGCAGAGGCTAGGTAATGTTTGAACCTTTCGGTGACAGCCCAGACTATGGCAAGGAACTCCAGCTTGAAAGAACTGTAGTTGTCAGGGTTCCTTTCAGTGGGGCGCAGCTTCCTGCCTTCCTAGGAGTTCACTCTTTCTTTCCCATTCTGTACCTGTGACAGTACTGCTCCTAGTCCCATGTTGCTGGCATCTGTGTACAGCACAAAGGGTTTATCATAATCTGGGTAGGCCAGAACTTCGTCTCCTGTGAGAGCCATCTTCAATCTGGTGAAGGACCTTTCCAACTCTTCAGTCCATTCAAAGGTGGAATTTTTCTGTTTAGTCTTCTTGGACTGCCCCACCAGGAGATTTTGCATAGGGGTGGCTATTTCAGTAAAGCCCTTGATGAATCTTCGGTAGTAGCCTACCAGTCCAAGGAATTGGCGTACTTCATGAAGGTTGCTGGACTTCGGCCAGTCCCGGATGACTGTGACCTTATCAGGATCTGGTGCCACACCTTCTGCACTGACCACATGACCTAGGTACTGCACCTTGGGCTTCAGGAGGTGGCACTTGGAAGGCTTCACCATCAGGCCAAAATTGGACAAAGCTTCAAACACTTCAGCAAGGTGTTCCAGATGATCTTCATAGGTTTTGGAGAAAACAATGACATCATCCAGGTACAACAGGACCGTCTCAAAGTTCATGTGTCCCAGGCAGCACTCCATCAGCCGTTGAAATGTTCCTGGAGCAGTGCAGAGCCCAAATGGCATATAATTGAGCTCACAGAGACCCATTCGAGTGGTAAATGCTGTTTTCTCCTTGTCTGCCTCTGCCACGGGAACCTGCCAATACCCACTGGTGAGATCCAAGGTGGAAAAGTAATTAGCAGTTTTAAGTGCAGCCAATGATTCCTCAATTCTAGATAATGGGTAGGCATCTTTATGTGTAATGCTGTTAATTTTCCTGTAATCAACACACATTCTCATGGTACCGTCCTTTTTCTTTACAAACACTATTGGAGCTGCCCAGGGGCTACAACTGTCTCTGATGACCCCTGCCTCCTTCATCTCCCTCAACATACTCTTAGCACACTGGTATTGTGTTGGGGGTATAGGTCTGTACCTCTCCTTTATGGGTAGATGGTCTCCAGTGGGGATATGATGTTGAACCCCTTTTGCCTGCCCAAAATGTAGTGTGTGTTTGCTGAATACCCGCTCATACTCTTGTGTCACTCTGCAAACCCCATTTTTCTGGTATGAAGGTGTAGAGTCAGTTCCCACCTGCAGTTGCTGACACCACTCCTCTGGCTGCTTCACAGGGCCATTGTCCTCCACCTGATCGGATGAGACCAAGGATTCTGCTGCCTGCAAAGAGTTGTTAGCAACTGTGGCGTACCGAGGTATTGTGGCTTCCTCTTCCCCACAATTCAAAAGGCGTACAGGTACTCTCCCTTTCCGTACGTCAACCACCCCTCTGGCTGTCAGGACAGTGGGCCTGCTCTTGGAGTATACTGGTTCTACCAAAGCCTGGTAATCTCTCCCTCTAAGGCCTATAGCTGCCCGACACCAAACCAACATTTCACATCTGGGGGGGTATTGCAATGGGGAAGGGGTCACTCACTCTGACACTGCCAATTTCTCCGCCAGAGAGTTCTACCTGTTGTCTTTGCATCAGGGCTCTGATCTCCTTCTGCAGGACTTGTTGCTCACTGGAACCAGCAGTCTCAGCCACCTGTTGCAACAAGACAATAACCTCGGACAGACAGTTTTCAATTACATTTGTACCAAGAGTCATCATGGGATTACATTCACGTCGGTCAATATCAACAACTATTAAACCTTGAGACTTTAGCTCCACCCGACCCACTTTAACAGTAATTTCTTTACATCCTATCTGCGGTAAAGACTGACCATTACTAGCAACTACTGTCAGTTCATCAGTTCGGCCACGGGTAAGCTCTGAATCAGCCCAATACCTCTTGTAAAGAATGTACGGCATAGTGGTCACCTGGGAGTCAGTGTCCAGCAAAGCGTTCATGGGGATGCCGTCAATCACCACAGGAAGGATTGGTCTCCCTCCCACATACTTGGCTCTCCAGTTCTTTGGGCCTGGGGATCCTATTCCTGGGGGTTGGCCCTCTGCCCCAGGGGTTGCTCGTTTAAAGGACAATATCTTGCAAGATGACCGGCCTTGTAGCAGCGACGACAGATGGGACGTCCGTCCTTGTCATAGCGATCGTTGTTCCTTCCTCGAAGTGGAGGGGCTCTCCTCCTCCGGAGCCATGGGACATCCTCTGGACTGGAAGCAAGCTGGATCTTTTCCTTGGAGGACACCTGCAGGGACTGCACCGTCTTGGTAAGTGCAGCCATCCCCTTGGTCAACTCCTGGACCTGAAGACGCAGCTCCTCAGTTGGATCTTTATCCAGAGTCTGTGCATCAGCCTCCACAGGGATGGAAGGGAAAGATATTGCTTCCTGATGGTAGGTGATCGCTGGACGCCTAGGGGGCGCTAGACGGCTGTCAGTGGATTCCTGCAATACCCGAATAGCCCTGTCCTTAAAATCAGCAAAGTTCAGATCAGGGTTTTGCAGGGTTATAATACGCAACTGTCCTCTGTGGGTTCTGGATAGGAGTCCTTCAATGAACTGCTCCTTTAACAGTTTATATTCCTCCTTTACACTGTCAGGATCAACTTGCTTAACTGCTCGCAGCGCCTCCTGCAGGTTGAGAGCATAATCCCTGATACTGTCCTGTGCCTTCTGTTTACAGCCAAAGAACCTCATCTTGATTTCAGCTGATGTGCAGGTGTCAAAGGTGCTCCTCAGCTTGGCCAGGATCTTTGCAACAGTCTCTTTTTCAGTGTCCTGCCAGGCTTTCACTTCTCTCTGCGCTGCACCCGTTAGCTGTCCAATCAGGATATTCACTTTCTGGCTTTCAGACAGAGGGTATACTTTAAACAAACTGCACAGTCTCTCTTTAAATTCACTCAGGGCATGCGACTCACCAGAGTACTGCGGTAGCCAGGCCGCTCCCGGTATGTAGGGCATAGACAGCGGCACTATGGAAACCGCTGCAGCGGGCGCTCCTCCTAGCGGTGCTGCGGGGTTGACAACGGTGCCTGCCGCTGTTTCGCTGTTTGGCGCGGACATCCTCTTCCCCCCTAGTTAACGTTAGCCAGGGCCGGGGGTTATGTGAGCTCACCGGCTTCACAGGCCCGACGCTCCGGGCTGTAGGCCTCAGCTCCTCCTTCTCTCGCGCGCTGTCCTCTCTTCCCGCGGGGCACTTCACTTCTTCGCGCTCTGTGGCAGGCTCCGCCCACGAAGGCCTGCCCCTTCTCGCACGCGCCAAGCAGCGCAGTAATGGCGGCTATTGGCGCCAATTTCACAAACACAGTCTATGGCACACAGGACCCGGGGGGTACCGGGCTCCGTAATCCTGTTTGTGACGCCAAATTGGGTCGCCCTCCCAGGGCTGTGGGGTACTCGGTACCGGGCTGGTGTCAGGGGAATGTGTCAGCAGCGGTGACCCGGTCCGTGGCTCTGGGCGCCCAAGTAATGGGGGAATGTAGTTAATGGAATGGAATAGTTCGTGACGCCACCTGTGGTGCTCGGCAAGGGAGGTGTTAAGCAGACGCTGCATGCAGATCCGCTGGGACAGATGGTAGGGTGCAGCAAGGATGTAAAAGCTCCCCACAGGTGAAGCTATAGTCCCAGGGCAGTGTAGAGGTGGTCGGCACGGGGATGTAGCAGTGCCGTAAGGGTAGGAAGCAGACAAGACACAGCGGGGTGCAATTTCTGTACCTTTATTTGATAACTGCAGTCCAGGGTCCTGATTACAGATGGTAACGGAGCAGGCTAGCCTGGAAGCAGTTCAGGGATTCTCTCTCAGCAGACGGGCTGTGCAGTCTCCTTCCTAGTGCTCGTTTGAATGAAGTACTCCAAGTACTGAGTTACTCTGAAGTTCCTCCTGTCAGATGTTCCCAAGAACCTCACTTGCACGACAGACAGCTGTAGCCTCTATCGGGGACTCCTCTCTCTCTGAGTCCTGGCTCTCTATCCAAGCTGCTGTTGTGCCTCAAGTCTTGGGAGTAGGGCACTTACAGCCTCCTACTCCTCTGGTATCTGTTGTAGGACCGTTAGTATCCGTACAACCGTGGAGACCAGGCTCCAGTTCATGGGCTCTAACTGCCAGGGAGCTCTCCTTTCCCAGCTCAACCTCCAGCTTCTCTCTACACGTCTGCACACTTCACCCTCCGCAGACTGACCACTCCTTCCTCTTGGCCCTCAGAGAGCACTCCTCCCCTTAATCCTGGTTCAGAGTTCCCCCTGCTGGCCTGGAGTGGAACTGTGTTGCATGTATGGATTGACTGCGAGAGAGACCCATCATTGCCTCCAAGCCTGGCATTACCCTCCCCAGGAGGAAGGCAGAGCCACTGTGGCGACCATACTCCTGGGGCGCCACAGATGCCCATCAGACAGGAAAAAGTTACAAAACCATTTAAAGAGTTTGGACGCCACCAATCAACAGTCAAACAGATTATGAACAAATGGAGGAAATTCAAGACCATTATCACGCTCACAAGGAGTGGTCGACCAACAAAGATCACTACGAGAGCAAGGCATGTAATAATCCGCAAGATTACAAAGGAGCCCAAGGTAACCTGTAAGCAACTAATGACCTCTCTCACATTAGCTAATGTTAACGTTCATGAGTTCTCCATCAGAAAGACACTGAACAATAATAGCGTGTTTGACAGGATTGCAAAGAGAAAGCCACTGCTCTCCATAAGGAACATTGCTTCCCATCTTCAGTTAGTTTAAGATAACCTGGACAAGCCAGAAAGGTATTGGAGAAATGTTTTGTGGATGGGTGAGGCTAAAATAGAGATTTTTGGATTTAATGAGAAATGTTATGTTTGGAAAAAGAAAAACAACGCACAATAGCATAAAACCTCTTACCATCTGTGATACATGGTGGTGGTAGTATCATGGTTTGGGCCTGTTTTGAGGCATCTGGGCCCGGACGGATCCCATCATCGATGGAGCAATGAATTCTGAATATTATCAGCAAATTTTAAAGGACAATGTCAGGACATGTGTCCAAGAGCTGAATCTCAAGACCAGAGTCATGCAGCAACACAACATACCAAAACCACAAGTCGTTCTACAAAAGAATGGTTAAAAAAGAATACAGGAAAGCTGTTGGAATGGCCAAGTGAAAGTCCTGACCTTAATCCTATCGAAATATTGTGGAGTGACATGTAGTGAGCAATTTATGGGAGAAAATCACCAACGTAATAGTGGTGAAACTGTTTTGTAGGAAGGAATGGGCTAAAATTGTTTCAAACTGATATGCAAGAAAGATCAACAATTGCGAGAGACATTTAGGTGCAATTTTTGCTGCACAAGGAAGTCACCCCAGACCCTGAAAGCAAAGGTTCACACACTTTTGACAATCATAGAGATGTGATATTTGGCTTATATTTTGACTCATTTGTTTGACTTGGTTCTTCATCTACTTTTGAAATGTTTGTTAAAACCTTTTGCAGTTTTATGTAGTCAAATTTGTTCAGAAATATGGAAAAGGGTTTACAAAGTTTCAAGCTCCAATGTATGGGGCAGGCTCAGGTTCTAAGTCAACCCTATGCAAGCCACTGTACATGTATGGCAGCTGAAGACTTTGCCTCACTCTTCAAGCAGAAGATTGACAATATCAGGCAAAGCTTTTGCCTAAAATCCCCACAGCTCCTCCTCATAACTACTTAACCCTCCTTCTCCAAAACCCGCTTCTCCACCATTACAGAAGTTCAACTTTCCTCTTTACGTTCTAAATCACATGTCGCCACCTGTGAACTTGACCCAAAACCGTCCCACCTCATCCCAAGCCTCAACACAGTCTTCATCTCAACCCTAACCCATCTCTTCAACCTGTCACTAACATCTCATATCTTCCCCTCATGCTTCAAACATGTCTCGATTATACTCATCCCCAAAAAGTCCTCTCTTGACCCATCCTCTCTACCCAACTATCGCCCCATATTACTTCTCCCCTATGCCTCTAAACTACTGGAACAATACGTCCATTTTGAACTGTCCTCCCACCTCTCCACCTGATCCTTCTTTAACCGCTTACAATATGGCTTCCAACCATGCCATTCTACTGAAACTGCCCTGACTAAAGTCACCAATGACCTGCTAACTGCCAAATCCAAGTGACACTACTCGGTCCTCCTCCTCCTCCTCCTGGACCTGTCCTCTGCCTTCGACACAGTGGACCATTCCCTATTACTACAGACCCTCTCATCTCTTGGTATCACAGACTTGGACCTATCCTGGATCTCTTCATACCTAACGAATTAGACATTCAACGTTTCCCACTTACAAATCACCTCTTCATCTCGACTCCTATCTGAGTCCCCCAAGGTTCAGTTTTAAGATCCCTGCTTTTCTCCATCTACACCTTCAGCCTGTGACAGCTCACGGCTTTCAGTATCACCTCTATGCTGATGACACACAGATCTACTGTACATTTCTGGACCCGATATCACCTCCCTACTAACCAGAATTCCACAATGCCTGTCCATGATTTCATCTTTCTTCTCTGCTAGATTTGTAAAACTTAGCGTGGATAAAACAGAATTCATCATCTTTCCACCATCTCACTCAACCCCCTAACAGGCCTAGCCATCATAGTCAATGGCTGCTCAACCTCCAAAGTACCGCAACCTTGCTGCCTCCGGGTAACCCTTGACTCTGATCTCTCCTTCAGACCACATAGCCAAGTCCTTTCCAATTGCTGCAGGCTCAAACTCAAAAATATCTCCCGGATCCGCACATTCCTTAATCAAGAATCTGCAAAAATACTAGTGCATGCCCTCCTCATCTCCCGCAACTTCCTACTTTGTGGCCTCCCCTCTAACACTCTCGCACCCTTACAATCTATCCTAAACTCTGCTGCCCAGCTAATCCACCTGTCCCCCCACTATTCCCTGTCCTCTCCTCTCTGTCAATCTCTTCACTGGCTCCCCATTGCCCAGAGAGTCCAATTCAGAACCCTAACCATGACATACAAAGCCATTCACAACCTGAGTTCTCCGTACATCTGTGACCTTGTCTCCCGGTACTTACCTGCACGCAACCTCCGATCCTCACAAGATCTCTTTCTCTACTCCTCCTCTTATTTCCTCTTCCCGCAATCACATACAAGATTTTTCCCTGGCATCCCCCCTATTCTTGATGTCAACATATCAGACTCTCGCCTACCATGGAAACCTTCAAAAGGAACCTGAAGACCTACCTCTTCCGACAAGACTACAACCTGCAGTAACCACCGATCCACCAAACCGCTGCACGACCAGCTCTGCCCTCACCTACTGTAACCTCACAATCTCATCCCTTGTGATCTCTCGCAGCAGGGTCCTCTCTCCCCCTGTACCACTCGGTGACTCATTTTGTTCAAGATTATTGTACTTGTTTTTTTTTGTTGTGTATACCCCTTTTCACATGTAATAAATGGCGCTATAATAATAATACGGTAATAATAAAATAATAATAATTTTGGAAAGGGATTTCTTTTGGTGAAAATGACCATTGATGACTTCCAGCAACCTAATCTGATAAAAATGCTATTCATTCTATTCATTTTTTTCAGGAAATAACTGACACGTGTTAATCAAACTTCTTGCTGCCAGTTAGCGAGGGGAAAAAAAAGCACAGAATTTCACATATCATCTCTTACTAATGGTCTGTGATCTGAAGCGGCATGAGTCCCTTTCCTTCCAGGACATTGAATTGTTTTAAATGGTCAATGACATTTCATGTAACTTATAGCAATTGCAATAAATAACACTGAAAACTCCCCTAGAACTTCCAAATTCTGCCTTTTGTGTAACTTGCTGTCCCCTGCCTGTTGTCAGGTGTAATTCACTTTTATCAACAGAGATGCGGGAACGTAATACGGGAAGTGGGACGGTTCTTTCAGTCATCGGAGTGGCGCTGTTTTTCTGCTTCTGCTCGCCTAGTTTCAAAAGAAGAAAGGTTTTAGATTATTATCTGTATCAGTAGACAGAGTGAATTCTAGGAAGTGAGAGCAAGAAAGTCCCAACACGTATGGTGCTGGCAGAATGCTCAGTCAATGGAACCACCTACTAAAATCAAGTGGATGACAAGAATTAATGCACAAGAACTATGACATTTTCTGTTCAAATAAGACTATTTGTTAAACTGAATACACTAAGTTGGTTGAAGGGAAAATGTGTATCTTTGTTACCCAGGGGTGTAACTTTGGAATAAGGGGGCTTAAAAAAAAAAAGAAAGAAAAAACATTCCAGAATCATTGAAGCAGTGGCCATTGAAGGATGTACTGATTCTAATGAGTAAAGGTCATTTAATTTTTTAATAAATCAATAGTGCACCTGAAAATAACAAACTTTGTGTAATATACCTTAATAAAGAAATCTGCATCTTCCTCCTCCTATACTGATCATTCATTCTCAAAATTCTCAATTCACAGGTAAAATCTGCATTCAGTGAAGACAGATTGTTACATTACTGAGATAGGAGATGACAGTTGGTGCTCATAAAGTTCTATGGAGAACTGTAAGGCCGGGGTCACACTAGAGAGGAATACAGATGAGTGAGAGGCTTTAAAAGCACGCATTACACACGGACAAATGATTCTCTATGGGGCAGCTCCCAACAGCCGTATAATTCTCGCCCGTATTCTACGGTCCGTGCCAATCGCAGCATGCTACGATTGTCAGCGTACTACGCCCGTAATACGCCAATGAAAGTCTATGGGTGCGCAAAAAATACGCATTACACACGGACCACACATGTGACTTGCGAGAAATACGCACCCGGTGTCTTTTAGAAAAGCCGGCAATTCAGTGCGCGATACAGTAAACTCACACTGACAGGTTTAATAAAGAAATGAAAGAATAGATATATACACATAGAATACATATATATATATATATACATATATACATGTCATTGTGACAAACATATATATATATTTCACAGAGTTCTTCATATCAGAATAGCCGCTAATTCAATTGCCGGCTTCTATCAAATCATTCCCCAACCCGACATGAAATGACACATGGTTTACATTCAGTAAAGCATTTCATTTCATGTTTTTTTATATGTCCCTGACTAATAATTAGATGAGGGTTTGTGTGCAAAATTTGGGAGGTGTAGTTGTTATTTTAACGGGTTAATTCGTTGTTATAAAAAGCGTGGGCTTCCGCTGTAATTTGTCAACCAGAGAGGTTAAGCAGGTGAGTGAGGGCAGATTTTAATAGCCATGAAAGGGACCATTGTTTTTGTCCCCCCCGCTACAAAAATCTGCCCCCAGACACCCCAGAAATGGCACAGCTATAAGATGTGCCAATTCTGACACTTATCCTCTCTATTCCCATTGCCCTGTAGAGGTGGCGAATGGGTTAATATAACAAAGGGTTAATGTCACCATTCGAGTGTAAGGTGACATTAAGCCAATTAAAAATGGAGAGGTGTCAATAAGACACCGATCCGTTATTAACCCTATACTAAGAAAGGGTTAAAAACCACACACAGACATTAATTAAAAAGTCATTTAATGAAATAAATACCCCAAGTTTTTGACAAATTTTTATTAGTCTGGTAATCCCAAAAAACCATGACCTGCAAATAAAAAAACATAAAAAATCACCAATATCCTTACCTCGCCGCCGTTCAGTCAAGTCCCACGCTGCAATCCATCAGAAGGGGTTAAATAGTTTACAATGAGAACCAGTGCTAATGCAACCAGCCCCACTGTAAACTACTACTAAAGAATTGATTCAGCTCTGCGCAGCCTCAATGGCTGCCTGAAGATGATCTAATTACCGTGGGAAAGTTTCTGAGTTTTTTCCCACGGTCATTAGTTCATTCACAGGTCAGCCAGGGGACTCCCTGCAGCCTCAGTGATGTCAGCGGGAGTCCCCCGGCTGATCTGTGAATGAACTAATGACCATGGGAAAAAAGTCAGAAACTTTCCCACGGTAATTAGATGATCTACAGGCAGCCATTGAGGCTGCACAGAGCGAATCAATTCATTTAGTAGTAGTTTACAGTGGGGCTGGTCGCATTAGCACACCGTTCTTCATTGTAAAGTATTTAACCACTTCTGATGGATTGCAGCATGGGACATGACTGAGCAGCGGAGAGGTAAGGTTATTGGTGATTTTTTATGTTGTTTTTTTTTGCAGGTCATGGTTTTTTGGGATTACCAGACTAATAAAAATTTGTCAATAACTTGGGGTATTTATTTCATTAAATTACTTTTTAATTAATGTCTGTGTGTGGTTTTTAACCCTTTCTTAGTATAGGGTTAATAATGGATCGGTGTCTTATTGACACCTCTCCATTATTAATTGGCTTAATGTCACCTTACAATCCAATGGTGACATTAACCCTTTGTTATATTAACCCATTCGCCACCGCTACAGGGCAATGGGAATAGAGAGGATAAGTGTCAGAATTGGCACATCTTATAGATGCGCCATTTCTGGGGTGTCTGGGGGCAGATTTTTGTAGTGGGGGGAGCCAAAAACAATGGTCCCTTTCATGGCTATTAAAATCTGCCCTCACTCACCTGCTTAACCTCTCTGGTTGAAAAATTACAGCGGAAGCCTACGCATTTTTTAACAACGAATTAACCCCTTAAAATAACAACTACACCTCCCAGATTTTGCACACAAACCCTCATCTAATTATTAGTCAGGGACATATACGAAAACATGAAATGAAATGGTTTACTGAATGTAAACCATGTGTCATTTCATGCCGGGTGGGGGAATGATTTGACAGAAGCCGGCAATTGAATTAGCGGCTATTCTGCTATGAAGAACTCTGAGAAATATAAATATATATGTGTCTCAATGACATGTATGTGTATATATATATATATATATATATATATATATATATATATAATATGCATTCTATGTGTCTATATCTATTCTTTCGTTTCTGTTAGAAACCCTGTCATAGGGCTCCATTATATGTCCATTTTGCAAGACTGCGAGAAAATCTCGCCATATGGATTGCATACGGATTACATACGGATGCTGACATGCGCAAAATACGCAACCACACCTTGCTTACGGATGACATACGGAGCACTAATTAGGGGTCATTCATCCGTATTACGCATGTAAACTACGGACCGTATTTTGCGTCGGTTAGTGTGACCCCGGCCTAAGTGTTGTTTCAGGAGAACTTTCAGCTGAACGCTTGTGTCTGATTCTAGTTCCTCCCCCTCTCCATAGAATTTTAAAAGCACCAACTGTCCTCTGCTATCTCAGTAATGGGAAAATGTGTCTTTACTGAATCAAGATTTTTACAGATTTTTCAGATTTTACCTATAAATTTAGGGTGGAAGATCAGTGCAAGAGGAGAAAAAGGTAGATTTATGATATATGATATATGATAAAGTTGCTTACTTTGATGTGTACTATTGATTTATGAAATAAAAATTACGACGACAGTCACTCTTTCAATTAAACAATCCAATAAAAGGATCTCTTTTAGTTGAATCCTAGTCTGGTAATCAACTGATTGTTAGGAGTCTGGCCTCACAAAGCTATAGCTGGTTGCATAGTTTCCCATCAGTCATTACCATAGGGGAACCCCTAAAATATTTATCCCCCTGGGACCCCTATTACCTCATACATAGACACACATGTACAGAGACTTAAGAAAATATATGCCCCCCTGAATCCCTTTCCACAGTCCAGTATTGAACCCCTTATCTCAAGGCAATTGCATGATGCTGTAAGAAAATACTGATGTAATTATAGTTTGCCCTTTGACCCCCTAATTTTTTCTTCTGCTTTTTGCCGAAACCCATAGCTTTTTGAAAACAAAATAATTGCAAATTTTTTTATTGTTTTTAATTTTTTTTATTACAATTTGTAATGTAACTATCTTATCACTCTAGTCCAAAACCCAGGTCAAATTCTAGCCCTAGTTAAAGTATGTAAAGATATATTGATAGTGATTTTTTTTTTTTATACAGGGGGGCACTGTTATGAATTCGGGACAGTTTTCCCAGCAGGTTACTGCATCTCCTCTATCAAAATTAGAGCTGCGGGACAGCACAGTGTACATGGTTCAATTCTGTTACTGCCTATGCAGAGCGCAGAAGTAAATCTGAGTCTGTCACTGGCTGCTGCGCTCAGTGAGAGGATAAATTATATTACTATATTATACTTTGAGAACTTTGCCATCTCATCAGGCTCGGACTGGCCCATAGAGTAACAAGGGAATCTCCTGGGGGCCCCTGTTGAGATCTAGACCCCCAACCCCACTGTATGGGCAGTACTTAGCATAATACACTTGATTCACTCTGTATAGAAAAAAAACAGCATCTCATCATTCATTAACCAAACTATTATACGGAGATATAGGTAAACTTGTGAACGAGGGTAATATAATATTTGCATGACTCCCCAAGGTCAATGTTACCGGTGGGCCCTTGGCACCCCAGTCGGACACTGGCACTCACTATGAGTCTGTTCCATGAAGAAGTTGCTCAGTATAGCAGAGTCCCGGATTATTTGACAGTGGGTTAAGGGGGCCAAATTTTGCACCCCCCCCATAGAATTTGGTGCCTTTGCGGTCCCAAGTGCCACAAATTATAGGAACACCCATTAGATAAAACGTGATGAAACATGGCTGCTCCCCCTTTCTACAGGAGCCCTAAAGCAACGGCCTCATCCGC